>NC_079135.1:64640506-64943536 GCF_945859705.1 Episyrphus balteatus
TGCAACTACATACTTTAATTACCAATCGAGCAAAATAGTTAACGTACTGTAAAAAGATCTTGACACATAAAATGGTGATTATATAATAAATTGATTTTTTTTTTTTCATTATTATCAAAAGCTTGGCTTTTGAGATACAGATCGGTCTTCAAAGTTAAAGAATTGTTTAGGGATTAACAAAAATGGGATCGATTTGGTTGCATTGCTTGTTGGTTCTATTAAACTTCAAGTTTTTACAAGTTTTCATCATTTGACGAGAAGGTATGTTTCGCTGGGAAATTTTAAATCGATTATAGAATTCAAAATTCTTTTTGGCCGATAATCAATTCGACTTAATGTAGTTATTTTCGAAGATTTCCAATTCGTTTTGAATGTAATTAGCCTTGTTGCGCAGTAACTTGATTTGCTTTTGATTAGCCTCTAGGATGGCTAATGAAGTTTCGATTCCCTTGAGTTCTTCATTCATGTCAGTAGTAGCATTGTCTACAACGCGGCACAATCGTGCAAATGTACTTGATAGTTCTCTGAAAAAATTTTATAATTTTTTGCTTATAAAGGTAAATCAAATGAATATTCATTTTTAACTTACTGTTGCACTTGATGACTGCAGTTAGCAGAGGTTAGGTCTACGATCATTTTAAGTTTTTTAGTTGCATGGCGCACATATTGACTTTTGAATGCACGCTCCTTAGCAGAACTTGTCCATGATAAACGTTCATAAAGGTAGATACAACCATATAGGGCACCAACTCCGACAAGTACACGCCATCCGATTGTTTTTAGCATCTAAATGGTTTTACATAATTATAGGTATTCAGTAAAATTCAATTTAAAACTTACAATTCCAGCTACAACAAGCCCACCAACTGTTCCCTGAGAACCGATGGAGGCAACCGCAAAACGTGAAATCATAGATAATTGTTCTTGTGTTATTCCTCCCGAATTTGTCGGCATAAGACATAATGGTGTTTCTGAAGCCGGTGTTACAGGCGACAGCATATTCTATAGAAATATAATATGGTGAAAAAAGTGCGGGGTGATTAAACTATCACTATTTATTAATATGTATGTATGTATAATATGTATTTATTAGATTTAAACGCGATGCGTTCCAAAAACACATAATACCCTTTCTTGGTTATTTTACTCATCGAATTAGCAATAAACTTTTGGGTTTTTAAGATATTTCTTTTTTTGGAAAATGTGTCGATGGAGAATATGAAAAAGGTGGCAAACCAAATTTTCGTTTCATCTTACTGACATTTTAATAAGCTTTTCGTTGAAGTCGGAATAACAAATTAATAATACTTACACTATTGTGCCTATTTGAGGTAATTGCAGGAACTTTTTTATTGAGTCCTTTCGCCTTTCCCGTAAATCTTTGTATCATAGCTGTTATACCCCATGAAAACTTAAACTCCAAATCTTCTTGGAAGTCCGCGCAAAGATTCTGACAATTCAGTGAGTAAAGCATTTCAAACGGTTGCGAACGTGTTACTACTTTTGTTTGAACTACAAGTTTTTCGCTGGGAACGAGTGCGTGCATACGGTCTGAAAGTAGTAAGTTAAAAAAAAATTATTGTAAACCAATTTAAATTAAACTATGGATAAAATTTCCATTTCATACCTGTCATTTCACGTTGAGCTGTTTCAACATTCATGGCCAGGGCCATCGATAGTCTTGCACGCAAATTTGA
This sequence comes from Episyrphus balteatus, assembly GCF_945859705.1. Classification (NCBI taxonomy): domain Eukaryota; kingdom Metazoa; phylum Arthropoda; class Insecta; order Diptera; family Syrphidae; genus Episyrphus; species Episyrphus balteatus. Next base: position 64,642,204 of record NC_079135.1, read on the forward strand.
TCCAAGTCCAGCTTCCACATGTCCATTCAGTTCCTTTTTATATATATTCAGAACCAATGGCTCAGTGTGGAATGGCATGTTAAACTCATCGATTAGAACACCGAGACGCCAAATTTCCTCATTAAGAGCCTTTGAAACTTTTTGTTCAACTTCTTCAACCATTTTATGAATTTTCAACTTCATCTCTCTAGTCACTTGCATCATTTGAGTCTCTGTTCCTTGAATTCGATCTGTTATTAGTTTTTTCTGGTCGATTTTTTGATTTCTGAAAGAATTTGCTCGATCGTAGATATTGTCCAACATTTGGCGCATTTCACTAGAAACATTTTTTCCACGTGAACTGTGCTGTTCGAACTTCGTTTTTACTGCACTCTTCGATATACATTCTTCAAATTTACGCTCGAAATCTTGAAATTCGAAGTAACGATTTTGGAAACCTTCAGCAATAGCACCCATATGAGCTGGATTTCCCTTGGCTTCTTCAAGACGAGCCTTTAATAAGAAACTGTTTTCATACAAATTGTGTTCATTAATAACCCAATTACATGTACCTGAAGTGTTTCTCTTGCTGAAACAAAGAAGACACGTTCAGCTGCTTCTTTCTCAGTGCAAACCTTGAGTTCTTTGGTAAGAAAATCGATGCATCTTTCTGTGTGTTGAGATTTGACCTATAAAGGAAAAAAAAACTGTTATGTTCAAGAATATTTAAGCAAATTTGATATGTTAAAAATCCCTAACAGCAAATAAAAAAGAAACTAAACGATGCGATGCTTGGTACTATGTGAAACTAGCCGTTAAATTACCTTTTCTAGATCCTGTTTACATAAGAACCAACAACGATATAAATGAACGAAAGAAACATAAAAATTGTATATTTTTTCTAGGAAAATCGTGTTTACATATGCGAGTAAAATTATGATATGTTGACTCTTACCGATTCTTGACATTCTGGTTCGTTTGCTGATGCATCCCAGCGATTGTTCAACACAAAAACATTCGGCTTAGAGAGTTTTTGGGAAACAGTGTGGAAGAATGATTTTTCAGCAAGTGTCATTGTAGATTCAGCATTTAACACTAAAACAAAAACATCAGCATTCAAGCAGTGATTGTCGATCCAGTCATCAAGATTTGGAGATACATCAACCCCGGGAGAGTCCATAAAAACGACATCATCGCGTAGTAGACTACACCTTTCACGAGGCCAAAATATCCGAACCAACGAGCTCTCACTTAGTTTTTCTTGGCACAAAGCGTTAGCAAGTTGTTTTATATTCTGACAAAAAAAAAACAGAAATTGAGCTCAATTGTTTTGGAAATATTTTTACAACTGAAAAAAAGATTTAGTAAATAAAGTATTTACATTAATTTAAATATTGATTGAAAAGGAATGAATAATATTACAAGAATACAGACAACCATTGAAAACTTATTTAGGAAAAACTTTATATATGTACGTGAGAAGTTTTTTGCAATTGCGATTTAGTAAGCAAGAGAAAGCTGCTTTTAATAATACCGCAGGTTATGTCTTTGGTTTGAAAAGATTTGACGATGCATTATTTCAATTCAAATATTTAATATCTCTCTTGATAAACTTATGCGCTTTCGTACTATGTTTTCTATTACTGTTCAATTTGAACTAAAGCAAACAGACTTGTAGATTATGCAATGGGATACAGATTGGTTCTTCTAATAAATCCCTACAACTAATTCATCGGCGTTACTCTCTTCTGACTTCTGAGAGACAGTTTTTCGTCCACTTTGATGACTTAAAGTATTCTAAGGACCATTTTTTCCAATACTCAAATAGACCTCGATTAGAGATTTTTTATATTAACATTATTCGTTTGATAGCCTAACTGATTATTGAAAAATCAGAGCTTTAAGGTCCATTTTCTTCACTCGGAGTTGAACAAAACTTGAGAATTTTTATATTAAAAATTCTCAAGTTATGTTCAACTCCGAGTGAAGAAAATGGACCTAAGTTGTTCTTTGATTTAACTCATTGTTTATCAACGGAATATCTTTTAATTTCTTTTTTCTACTGTTCAATTTTAAACATAATTTTGTTATGTTAATTATTTTATTTTAATGTTATTATTAATATCAGTATTTTTCACATTGTGTTGGTATAATTTTTAGGCTAACCTAACACTATCTTAAAAAAAAGTAAATTCTTACTGTGTAATAAATAGGGTGTGTCAAAAATTCTAAACTATGAAATTTTCAAGTGTAATAGCTTTTAAAAGTTACATTGCTTGTTAAAATTAAATTCTGCGTTTACAATTTTCATTTTTATTAATATCTTTGGCTCGCTCAAAATATAGGAAGAAATCGAAGAAATTTGGATTTTTAGATATTTTTGAAATATACGTTTTTTTTTTAACTGCGCCGTTTTGATAAAAAAAAAAACATATTAAATATTTTTAGGCTTTCTCGTGAAAGGTAATTCCAAGAAAAACTTTTAAGCTTATATTTGTTTTGAAACTGAACACCTAGTAAAGAAGCTGCGAAATAATAAGCGGAGGAAAAAAAAATCATTTTTTCATATAAAATCGTTTTTTTCTTAACAAATTCAACCGATTTGAGGGAGCCAAAGACGAACTAACACATATACAAAATACAAATTTTTAAGTCTGTGTATAAATTGTTGTTTTAACTATTTTACTGCAGTTAGTTTCTTTTTACTGTTTGAACTGTTCGGCACGGTACAGCTTTCTAATGGACTCGGATTTATATGCACTAAAAAAATTTAAAAAAAAACATTCAAATAAAAATGGAAAATATGCACATAAAACTATTAAATTTTCTTTTCTGTGGCTACATTTTACATAAAAAACTTATCGACTGGGTTGCACGTACTTGCTTTTATATATTTAAATATTGTAGGTGTTGCCGTTGTGTTCAAAATATTTTTTTTTGTGTTTGAAGTCAATTTGTGAAAAATTGAATCTATCGCTTAAATGATGGAAGATTGTCCTTCACTCCCATAATTTATAAAATTTAAACTTTTTTGTTTTTGTTAAAAAAAAAATCTTAATTTTAATTTAAAAAAAAATACGGCAGTTTGTAACTTAAGTATTTTTAATTACAGGCGATTGAAAAAAAAGATCATCAAAATCGGAGCTGTATGGCCAGGTTCCCCAATAAATTGCTTTACTGGCTGAACAGAATGGAAATTCGCTTGTGGCAAAGAAAAACGCCGTGGTACAAGATGTCAAATAAAATCGCTCAAAATGTAGAAAAGATGAACAGAATTATGTGGCGCACTAAAATGTCAATTGCCTTGAAAAAAAATAATATTAACTGAGCAACCACATTAGAAACGTCAAAAGTCATTGCGCTTGTAGCTTGAAGTAAAAGTCGACTCGACTTGTACCACAGCGAATTTCCTTGCCACAGCCAAAGCTACGTATTCTGACACCAATATACTAATTTCATACTTTTTAACTTTGACAGCGACACAAGACACAAGCCACAGACACACATTCTGGTCTACCAGTTAGTTACTTCACTATTTAGGAGATACATTTTTGACAAAAGGATTCATAGAGGAAGGAATACCTAGAGACGCGACTTCGGTTGGTTTTTCTCTTCCACCCTACAAGCTGCAATGAGAGGAAAAACTCCACAGTGCTTATATGTGGTAGTTTTCCCGTGCATTTTAAATGGCACCAACACATTCAACTGTGGAGTTGAGCTCAAAACAATTAAAAACAATTTAAGTGCTCAGTAGGAAATAAATTCATAAAAAAATAATATAATAAATTCAAAACACGAACCTTTTTTTTTTATTTCTGTACATATTTATTGAAAGGTGGGTGTCTGGAGTGAGCTATTTGAGCTATTCAAAATTTGTGAGGACATCTACTGGTGAAAGGAAGGTATTAAACGAATTGTACTTTTCACACGTATTCACAGATAGGAAAACAAGAGAAAAATAAGAGAGATTATCTGAAATTAAATTTGCGGGTGTTTTAGGTAAGGGGGGTACGAGTCGGCTCTCTAGGTATTCCTTCCTCTATGAAAGGATTCATGTATTTTTTTAAAAATAAATAATCAAAAACTAAAAATTGAGAAAAAGAAAAATACATCGATATTAGACTATATCTAGGGAAAAATTAAATTTTCAATACTTAGATAATAAGCCTTATATAAGTTAGAGCTTATTGCTAGGAACATCTATTTTTTTTTAAATATTGACATTATTCGTTTGATGATGATTGAAAAATCAGGGCTCAATATATTTCACTTTATTGATGATGAAAAAATTGGTAGATGGTAGTACATAAGAATCAAAAACAAAAGTTTTTAACACCATTAATACTTTTGTTTTGCAGCTTATGCAAATTATTTAGTCATGCCAAAGTTTATCCCAATTCATACAGCTCATTAGTGTCTAAAATGTATCCTCTGCTCAATATTTAGCCTTATAGCTTGTTTTCACTTGTTATCTCATTTAGAATTTCAGATGGTATACAAAAAATATTTAATTTAAAATTTGAACTGGCCTAATTTGCGAAATTATCTCATTTGGACTTTAGTGAAAACAGGCATTTAACACTTCACAGAAAAAATGTTCAAATACAATGAAACACGACAGTAATCGTATGGAACTCGTGCCTCGAACTTCAATTCGTCGTCGTCTCGCAATATTGTAAATCAGGCATGAGAAAAAGATGCGTTACTAAGATTAACTTAAAAACTGGGTCCTAGAATGGTAATTTTGCTGGGACACTAGACTATTAATGTTGTTACACTTCGCGTCACTTGAATAGAAACAACATTTTTTCTTTAGAAAATAGCGATTGGCGCTTTGGTGAGGTAACTTAGTAGATTTTTGGTTTTGCATTTTCAAAGAGGAACCTTTAACAAACAATGTTGTAAAAACAAAAAACCCAAAACAGAAACCGTATGGCTTCTAGTTGCGTTTTTTCGCATTACCTCACAAAAAACAGTGTTTTTTTTGCGTCACTTGAATAGAAACAAGCTCTTAAATTAGATAAAAATGATGAAAAATCATGGAAAACGCTAATTATAGTAAAGCAATATAAAGCTTTGACATTATTTGCACATTATAACCAATTATGGGCTACGAGCTACCAATAGGCACCACAGAAAATGCATAAATAGCAGCTAACATTGGAAATGCACCTGCACTATGCAAAATCGAGAAAGATATTGGAAAATTTGCCAAATTTGGATGAGATAATTTTTAAAATATCGGAAACTAGTGATCAAATCAAAAAATAAGACAGGTGAGACCCAAGTCACGAGCAGAGAAAAAAATAACTTAAAAACTAGCTGCAATTTTCTTCACTTTGCCGCTAAAATCGGTCAAAAACGTGGTGATAGTGCGATGGAAACGTGTTGGTGTGTTCCATCCTGGAAGTTATAAAAGGTGCACAACATTAAAAAAGCCTCAAAATGCAAAATAACAACATTTTAAGTTCTACTAAGATTACAAAAAAGTTAACTATTTTATAGTTGCATTCGAACTGAAAAGTAGTGGGGTAAAGAGTGGTTTTTTAAAGGAAAACATACCAACTCAGATGGACCACGTTAATATTAGCCCTATTTCATTGGTTTATAAAAGAATAACCTTAATCGCATCGCCAATACAGGGCACTAAAATGTGTTATAGTAATACGCTTTGTTTTAATGATGTGCAATAGCAAAATTGAAGCTTCACGCTTCAAAAACAGATGCTAACTTTTACAAAGAAATAATGGTAGAAGCTCTTGGCAAGTTTAGGAACGTGGAAGAACAACCGTCTTAGAGATTGCACAAGGATAGTTCAAGAAAAAACAAAGCAATAAAAACAAAACAGATGCATTCCGGATAAAAACGAAAGTTTATTTCACTTATTCAATCCTTAAATTGTAGAAAATGTCATTTTCTTAATTTGTAAGAAGTTACTAAACACTTTTATCACTTTCTCCAATTAGGTCCACGATTGTGTACAGTAGAAGTGCATTTTCAATGTTAAATTCTATTTATGCATTTTCTGTGGTGCCTATTGGTAGCTCGTAGCCCATAATTGGTTATAATGTGCAAATAATGTCAAAGCTTAATATTGCTTTACTATAATTAGTGTTTTCCATGATTTTTCATCATTTTTATCTAATTTAAGAGCTTGTTTCTATTCAAGTGACGCAAAAAAAAACACTGTTTTTTGTGAGGTAATGCGAAAAAACGCAACTAGAAGCCATACGGTTTCTGTTTTGGGTTTTTTGTTTTTACAACATTGTTTGTTAAAAGTTCCTCTTTGAAAATGCAAAACCAAAAATCTACTAAGTTACCTCACCAAAGCACCAATCGCTATTTTCTAAAGAAAAAATGTTGTTTCTATTCAAGTGACGCGAAGTGTATATACAATACTTTTAAAAATTTTAAATGGGTCTCATGACACTTTTACCGTAGAAATTAGAACAGATATGCTTATGCATATATCCGTTTTGTAATAAAGGGAAGTACGAATACTAAGGACATAAATTAACTTACCACAACATTGAGCTTTTCATCGCTCCCTTCCTTGACCAAATATGCTTCCTGATCATCGCTACCTTCAACCTGACAGAAACAATTTGTAGTGTGACCAATTCCACTCGGTAAGATTTTTTCCCTTAACATAGCATTTATAACTGAACTTTTTCCGTTAGATGTTCTTCCAAAGAAAGCTACTTTCATATGGTCCCGAGATAAAACTTCTCTAATTGCTGCAATTTTATGAACGTAGCTATGAAAAAGTTCTCTTTCTGATTTATCAACAACATCCACATCATCTGGAAGAACTGAAAGAGAAATGATTGTACTCATTTTAAAATATATATAAATGTATAAGATAAAATAGTATTACTATCAATAAATTGTGTAGTCTCCAGAACGTATTCTTCAATTTCACCATATATGTCATTGATTTTCTTTTTTGCCCTCACGAATATCTGAAGTGGAGATTTTTCAAGAGTAGCAGCATTTTGCAATGAACGAGCGTTTGTGTCGATCGATGAAGCCGTATTGCCGTCGTGTCCGATTACCATTGAAAGTGTGCGATTCAAATATGCCGCCATTATTTTTATTTAAAGTTAACAATTAATCAGGTTGTTTGAGTTTATTTTTTGTTATTTATAAACTTTCTTTTTAGATGAAAACAAAAATTCAACTTAATATTCTGACGGAAATTATAACAGGGAATAAATTATAGAAAATTATAACTTTTTTATTAAAAATATAGATTGTTTGCGCTTATAAAAATATACAGCGACTGAACTGAAAATAAAAAATAAATTTTCAAAATTAATCAACAAAAAAAAATTTATGACATAAAAAAGTTAAAAACAAATTTTTTATGGTACAGTTGTTTAAAAATCATACAATAATAAAATGAAATATTTTTGCGCAAAATATACTTGGGAAAAACATAAAAACGATAGGAATGCCAAAAAATAAAAAAAACGACTACTCGTACTTCTTTAATTTTTTTTTTACTAACAGTTTGTATAATTAATGCCATCAACATTCCTGAAACCTTTTTAAATAATGATTTTTTGCAATACAATGTTTTTTCGAATCTACGAAATGTATAAAAGTATGCATATAAATTAAGATTCAACAGGATATTTAACTCACAAATTTTTTCAACTTTGATGTCAAATGCACTATCATTAATGAAATGATAGCGTTATACATATATCTGCAATTATTTTGGTGCCAGAACGAGATCGAGACCTCTCCAAATAAACTGTACCCCTTTTTTGCAATTGTTTGCCAATGGAGTTTTTTCTAACAATGCTCATTGGCAGAAAACATTGGTTATAAGACCGATAATTACGGGGCAGGGCCGGTTTTAGGGAGGGGGGCGCAAGAATTGAGGGGCGCCGCAGGCGCTCCGAACTTTTACAAAAGTTATATAAATAACGAAGTCTTTCCAATCGATGTTTTATTTATTTTTACTTTCACAAAGGCGTCCCAATTTTTTTTCTATTTTACTTTTTCAACGGCTCTCGTATTTTTTGTCCTAAACTTTTTGAAGAATGAAGGCGCCCCCCAATTAAAATCCAGAAAGCCCAAAATCTATAAAACCCTAAATCCCGAAAACCCAAAATCCTGAAAACCCAAAATCCCGAAAACCCAAAATCCAGAAAACTTAGAATCCCGAAAAACTAAAATCCCGAAAATCCAAAATCCAGAAGGCCAAAAATTGACAGCTTTTCCATTTCTCATAAAAATTACGTTTTTGTGTGAGAATAAAAAAATTGGTCTGTTCGTTGTTCCCCCTCCAGGGCACTCTGAGTCATGTCAATTAACTGTCAAAAAAATCAGAGTTTCTCGGGTTATCATTTTACATCGAACACCTCAGAGCTTTAGTTTCATCTGCTGATTTCTGTTTTTACATTTTTTACTTTATTTAGTTTCTTATTTCATGAATTTCGTGAAAAATCTCATATTTACCACACAAATTTTGTATCCACAACCGACAAATCATTTTTTGCACACCAAACAATTTTTTTTTTTTCTTAAACAGCTGATTTCATTTTGATAACTCTGAATTCCTCCGCTCTGACAAAATACCCAGAGTTATTCAGGGTGCGTACTAGAGTGACCGCAAGAAATCGATTTTTGAAATTTGGTCGGGGGAACCCCATAAAATGTTCCGCATTTGCAGATTTTTAGATAGCCAAAATTTCAGCTCGATTGGATAAGTCTAAATGGTGCCCACACTCGCTCAAAGTATCAATAATCTCTGTTTTTCGCAGTAAATTAGCTCTAGCTTCCAAACAGAGTTATTTTCACTTTTTATATATTAAATTAAAGGTAATGTTGTTACACATAACTCAGATGCTAGATTTGTTTAGTTTTACTAAAAAAACAAAATATTGTCATCAATTTAAATTTTCAGTACTTACCTCAAAAAGAGCTGAAGGGCAAACTCGAATTAAAATGAAACTTTTTTTTAACTGTTCTAACTGTTTTAACAAAAAAATGAAACATTTAACAGATTTCTAAAAAAAAACAAAATACTTAATATCTTTTTACTTTTTTTATAATCTGCGCGCACTAAAGGGGTTTTGGGTACCCTTAATATGTATCAACACAGTGCGAGCGTTAGGAAAAGAGGGAGGGGTTTATAAGAAGAAACCGATGCACATTAGTTTTAAAGTTCTGGACATTAAAATGGGAGGGAAAAACTGAGCCGGGTAATGCATTCCACATTCTCGTAGTGCGACTAAAGAAAGAATCTCTGTATTTGATGGTACGTCCGAAATTGGGCTCAAGTGTAAACTGATGGGCATTCCTTGAAGTACGAGTATCACGGTTGAATTGTTTAAGGGGAGGAATGCAGCTAGCTATTTCATTAGAACATTTTTTTAAAAAGTACCTATAAAATAAGGACAGGCATGATACATTCCGGCGGTGCTCAAGAGGTGGGATTGTACCAGTAATGGACCTATCACCTATCATTTTAAAAGCTCTATTTTGAATTCTATCCAAATAACTCAAGTGGGTCTTAGGAGCACCTGCCCAGATATGGGAATTGTACTCGAGTTTTGTACGAATATATGCTTTATAAATTATAGCCAGATCAGAAGGGGTGAAATATTTCTTACCACGGTATAAAAAGACAAGGTATGATCATTAGAGCCGCCATCTTACAAAATGGGGTAATAAGGTTTTGACGTTTGGCATTTGGCGAAGTCAAAAGCAACAACAACTTCCAAGACAAATTTGTTTACAACAACAATTTCAATGGGCTGGGCTGTCAAAACCTTAAGTAGCCATAAGTTTTGACAGTTCTCGATACTGAGTTTTTTCTAATGATCATACCTTCTCTTTTTATACCATGATTTCTTACATCTTCGGAGGAAACCTAAGCATTTCGCAGAGTTTTTGGCTACATCGAATATGTGCTCATTCCACAAAAGGTGGTTTGTAATGGACATACCTAGAATCGAAAGCTGATCAGTTTCCTCGATGCAAGTACCACTCATGGATAGTGGCAAAGGGGGAAGGTTTCGTTTTAATGAAAGTAAGCAGCATTGTGTTTTAGAAGCATTAAATTCTACGCGGTTTCTTATTCCCCATTGGACAATGCATTCGAGATCAGAATTTAATGAGCTTATCATATTTTGCCGTTGGAGTTCCACATCCGAAGGACATGGGTGTGAATCTTCAAACGAATATGAAAAGCTGAGGGTACTATCATCTGCGAAACAATTTAATGGATTAGAAGTTTCAGAGAGCAAATCATTAATGAAAATGAGAAAGAGAGTCGGAGACAAAACGGAGCCCTGGGGCACACCAGCGTTTATATTGTGGGTTTCAGACTTGAATCCATCCAAAACGACTTGAATTGAACGGTTCGAAAGGTAATTTCTAATCCAACGAAGAAGAGATTCATCAATACCGAATGCAAGCATTTTCGATAAGAGAGCTTGATGGCAAACTCTATCAAATGCCTTTGAAATATCAAGCGCAACAATCTTACTTTCTCCAAAACGATGTAAAGATTTGTTCCACTGATCGGTGAGATAAACCATCAAATCACCAGTCGATCTATTGCTACGAAAGCCATACTGCCGGTCATTAAGAAGCTTCCATTCTTCGAGATATTTCTTAAGCTGGAAATTAATCAGCGTTTCCATGACCTTGGATTGCACGTAAGTGCAATCGGACGATAGTTAGAGGGTGAAGAAGATTCGCCTTTTTTAGGGACAGGCTGGACAAATGCTGTTCTCCATCCACTCGGAAAGAGACCTGTAGAGTAGGACAGATGGAAAAGCTTACGCAGTGGTTTTGCCAGCGTAGAAGAAAAGATAGGTCCCATAAAACTATTTACTCGCTCAAGTGAAGGGGGAGTCATGACACTTTCTGTTAACGTTGAATTGGCAGCGAACCGCCTGACGAGAAGATTGGCTTTCTCAAGAGAACTAACAAAAGGAGTGTCATTGTAAACGGGCGTTGAACTTTTCACGAGTCGATTTTAGCCGCACGATATGTCGTTCAACTAGGATTTTTCTATAGGGATTGTCACTTTAGTCGCCTGCGAATTACGTTCACACGAGTCGAAAAGCTTCGCTGCACGGAAAAAATAAACTCCTGAAAAGTCCCCATTACATTTCTAATACATAACTAATGAAGTAATTTCTAAAAAAAAATGTGTCAAGAGATTTACTTAAAGTAGTTTTGGAAGCATCAGGATACAATTTTCGGCACTCACTGACTACTTGAAGTAGGTACATATTGTTTTTGTTCCTCATCTTTAGTTAAAAGGTTATTAAAATTGGTTATTAATTTGACTCCTCTTTCTGCCATGTCATTTACGACTTTAAGTGATTGCACTTTTTTAAAGCCTTCTTTAAAATGCGGGTTTCCGGGCAAAAGATTTGGAGGTGCTTTGAGAAAACTTGTGTCTATTTTCAATCGGCTGAAAACACTTAAAATAGTTAAAACTTCTTTTAATATTAAAACAAAAACGCAACAGAATTAATACTCACATTTTATTTTAAGTTAATTTATTTTACATACAAAGTAAAATTAGCAAAAAGCGCTAGTTTATTTTAATACAATTATTCAACTACCAACGAAACGACTCGTGAAGCTAAAACTTCATAAAAAAAACAACAAATATGTATTTTACAACTGCATTTTATTTTTTTTCTATAAAGAAAAAAAACATAGCAGGTTCAACCCCCATGGGTGCCCTTTTTGTTTTTTTTTCAGTCAATTTTACTCTGTGCTTCTATTGTTGATAAAATTATTATATATTATTATTGTTGATAAAATTATTATATAAATTATTATATATTATACAAGAAGCATTTCGATTAGATACCTTTCTATAACAGAAAGTTTCATTTTAAATCGAGTTTGCACTTCAGCTCTTTTTGAGGTAAGTACTGAAAATTTAAATTGATGACAATATTTTTTTTTATTAGTAAAACTAAAGAAGTTTAGCATCTGAGTTATGTTTAACAACACTACCTTTAATTTAATATATAAAAAGTGAAAATAACCCCCTCTGTTTGGAAGCTAGAGCTAATTTTCTGCGAAAAACAGTGAAAAAACACAGATTTTTGATACTTTGAGCGAGTGTGGGCACCATTTAGACTTATTCAATCGATCTGAAATTTTGGCAATCTAAAAATCTGCAAAGGCGGAACATTTTATGGGGTTCCCCCGAAAAAAAATTCGACAAAAAATTTTTTCTATGGGAGTTGCGGTCACTCTAGTGCGTACAGAGCGATTATCGAACACAGAGGAAATAACTCTGAATGAAAAAGGAGCTACAAAAAACGCTTGACAACGAATTCGGAGCGACCCAGAGTGCCCTAGAGCTCACAACGAAAAAACCTAATACTTATAAAGATATGTCGTTTTCGATTGGTCGTCCGGAATCATTCAGAAGCCTTCTGCAAGTTTTTTATTCTCCTAGTGAAAAAAAAACAAAAAAAAATGTATATTTGATTTTTACCAATACAAATATTAAATTTCAGAATTGGGTGCAAGCGATTCAAACTCTTTTTATTGGATTTCAGAATGAGTGAATCATTGAGTGATTCCAATCAAAAACGACATTAATGTACCTATTTGAAAAAGTTTTTGAAAAAAATAGTCATGCCTCTTACCCAAGACGCAGTAATTCACTCCCCGGGAATTTACTCGATGCGCAACCGCATCAAATTTCAATCCCTGAACTCCCCGGGATAAACTGTATTACCGATCCACGAAACCACCTTAAACTGCTTACCGACAAGTGTCAAATTTCATTCTATCACTTCGGTACCGGCGAGTTCAGTATTAGGAAATCTGAAAAAAGTGACTCTCATTCCGGCCGTTGTGCTTCTGCGTCTTCGATAATAGGCATGATTGTTCAAATAAAACCAACTGTAAATACTCTTTAAATGTGTTTAAACAAAAACGTCAGAGATAAAGGTAAACTTGTCAATTGAGCCTAAATAACATAAATATTTAATTTTTTTTTTTAAGTTAATCTTATGTACTTTAATAAACTGCTCTTTGTTACATAAATGCATTAAGGCCCATTTGCTCATACGGATCATAAATTTGATTCATAGCTAGGTCGAACATAGTCCTTGTGTTTTACTTAGTTTATTCTAAGTTGTTAAAAAAAATGTATGTTTAACCTAGCAATGTTTTACTTTCATGCGAGAAATCGCTGAGAACTTCAAATTCGAATGTCAAATCGATACAAACGTCAGTTAATTTTATTTTTTTTTTTTGAGCAATTAAGCTGAAATTTTTTAATAATTTTGTTATTTTGTGGTTTTTTATTGCAAAAATTAATTAAATATAGTGAAACTGATAAAAAATGTGTGTTTGATTTGATAAACAAAATTATTCATGTGATGGAAATTTTTTACAAATGTGTTTGTGTGTCACAATTAAGTGACAGAAAATTGACAAATATATGAAAAAAAATTGACAAATACTTTTGTAAACATTTATGCGAACAATTGTATCATGGTTAACGTATAAAAGTGAGTTGACCATTCTTTAATCAATTACTGATGTTAATTTTATAGACAACATCATTTTTAAGGGATGTTATGTCTTTTTGCTCAATACAAATTTCTTATGTAGATCATAAAACCCTTATGTTCTACTATTTCTTGGCCCTAAGTTATGTTAAACTTAGAAGAATTTATGACACGAGTTAAAGTTCGTGCAAACGATTATGTAGAACTTTAGGGTTTATGTTTCACATTAAGATTTAAGTTCCGTTTCAGCAAATGGGCCTAACAAGTATATGAGAAGTAAGACATAATCTACTATTGCTTTTTTTCGTGATTTTAAAAAATTGTTTTAAAATGATTTTTTTTTTAGAGGCGCCACAATCTCTGAGGGGCGCCGGTAGTGCTTAAACCGGCACTGTTACGGGGTGATAGTATGGTGGACCGCACTGGTCAAAGCGATTAAATTAAACAAACTTATCGAAGCCCAAAGGCCAGGAAATAGGTGTATAAGCGGCGAAGCGTTTATTTTTACTTAAAACTTGATGAAAAGTTTGGCTTGGTGAATATCGATTTAGGAGTTAAGTTCGCAAATACTTGTTAACTCTTGATAAAGAGCTTTCTGCCTCTAAAGAAGTTTTTTATGGCAATGAATCCCATCTATTAATCTTTTTCCTAATTATAAAAAGTTACCATTTTTCATGGAATGCCCCATATTTATTAATTCGTTAATGATCTAACGTTAGAATTTGAAGCTTTTTATACATACAATTTTGATACAGAAATTTTATTTACAAAATAAATAAACATTATCAGAATATGTTAAAAAAGCTTTCTTTGAATTTTTTGCTTTTTACATTGTCGTTTACAGATGAAATTAAAGGGCTATTCACACCATAGTTTGTTCTGCTAAAAATTGGACAAAGCTAGTGAAAACTAAACTGTCATGTTTGACTGATGTAAACATGAAATAAAAAACATTTGTATCTTGAGAGCTTCAAATTAGTTTCATTAGAAGCCTCGCTAGTCTTTTGTGGTATCACAATGGAGGGTTTAAGTAAGTCGGGACTCTGCTCGACAGCCACTTTAACTTAACCTAATCATGAGCAGCATACTAATCTTAAACCATTCGGAATTGAGAGAAACTCGATAATTTGCCCTTCTATTAATTATTATTTACAGTCTTGCCTGTGTGTTTGAAGCACATGGCAAATGTTGTAGGCTATAAGGGCTATAATACTTCACGGGCTTGTCGCGCCATGAATGTATTCATTTATCTTTTTCATGGATAGACTACTGGAATGTGCCTTAATGTTTCACGACTAAGCAGGTTAAAGTTTTTTAATGTTTCGGTACAAAATTGTTTCAAGCAAACATTGGTCAATCGGAAATACTGTTTTTTATTAGGTGTTTTGCTCTATTTGAAGAAAATGCGAATAAAATAAGTTTTACCGAATTATTTTTCCCAACGTTTCGTAAGAAGGGTTTTGATTATTAGGATCAAACCTCAAAAGCATGAACACATGCCTTTTTTTTAATGTTTTACAAAATAAAAAACATTAAAAATGCAAAAAAACGTATTGATTCAATTTTTTATTTTCTTGTTATCTATGCGGTATAGAGATACACACAAACATATAAAAAAAAAATAAAACATGATACATTCATGACGAAAAACTGCAAATATTGGTTTCACCTCAAACTACGTCAATCTTAAAATTAAACATAATACTCTACGCCTTTGTTTTTAATTTAAGTGGAAAAACTTTAATACGCAATACGAACTCATTGATTAAAACTAAAACCATAAACTAAAAGCCAACAAAAACAATAACATTCATTAAAAACTAAATACAAAATTTTATTTTGTTATTATAAGAAAATCAAACTCATCTAACCTGATCGATTTCGGTCATTTTCAATTACACAAAATTGAGCATCAATTTGGGAAAATTGCTGCTCTTGGATGCAAGTTGAAAATATGTGAAAAAATTATTGAAATTTTTGGGAAGAAAGCAATTAACTTTATATTAGTATTGTATTCTTATTAATTTATTATAAACTAATCTATTTCGCACTAGTTAAGATAAATGATGTAACAACAAGAAAATCCACCGAAGAGCAAAACGACGACGTTCTTTTGACATTTAAAGTGGTGAGTTAACCACCACCATCAATTCCCCAAATGAATTATTTTTTGTTGAGAATTTTTGGTGCGGTTGGTTTATTCGTGGTGAGTACAGTAAGTGGACAGGTGATTATAGTTAAGGCTGATCGTACATTAGCTGAAAACCCCAAAACAAGACACCCTGCAAACCAAACCTCAGTAGCATTGACCTACTATATATGGACTGCTAGTCGTTTGACTTTTCCATACAAAAATTGAAAAAAAATGATTCCACATCTTTCTAGCTCTACTAGCGGTATAACCTTAGACGGCGAAAAGAAGAAACTTTTAGTGAATGACATCTGTCGTTAAAAGGTAGTGCTTTCTCTGTTTTTCTATATTTGTTCCTTTCGCACTTCGTCAAAAATGTTGCACTATTTCTCCGCTTTTTTTTAGGGCGCTAGTATCGCGAAGAAACAAGTGGAACCAACCTGAATATGCTTCTAGCAGTCCATATATATTAAGTCAATGCTCAGTAGTTTAGGGGAAATTACAACCACCAACGAAGTTTATACTTTGTAGATGTATGTGTTTCCTTACAGGCCGCCTCCACAAGAGATAATTTTTGTCGTGTTGACGTGTCTTAACAACAAATGTCTTGTGGAGGATCGCCATTTCTTGTTATTTATTACCACCGGGCTTAACTGGTTAAAAAAAACGCCTTGGGGCTTAGCGAGAAAAATTGGCAGCACTGCATACTAAATGTTCCGAAATCAGATGAAACAAAAAATATAAAGTTGTCATATTTTTCGCTTTTGGGGTTTCTTGTGTGTTTTTGAAAACAAAAAAGTTTAACTTACTATTAAATAAATATTTAAAATAATAATTGTCATTCCGAACATCAGTTTTGATGTTTTTAAACAAATTCTAAACAATTTACGAACAAGTTAATTTGGTAGCACAGATTTAAATCTGTTGAAAAAGTTAAGCCCAGAGAATTCTCCGGGCTAAATAACTAAGCCCAAGGGGCTAAAGTGTTAGGTGTGTTTTTTATTACCACCGGTCTTAAGTGGACAAAAAAAACGCCTCGGGGCTTAACCTGAAATCTTGGCAGCACTGTATATTGAATGTTCCGAAAACAGCTGACACAACAAAAATTTAGAGTTGTCATATTTTTCGCTTTCGTCCTTTTCTTGTAATTTTCATGTATGTTTTACAAAGAGATACAATAATGTATGCTAGCAAAACTATTTTAATACATTTTGTCCTTCCAAACGTCAGTTTTCACGTTTTTAAACAAATTCTAAACAATTTATAAAAAAGTTTGTTTGGTAGCACAGATTCAAAACTCTTCAAAAAGTTAAGCCCAGAGAAATCTCCGGGCTAAACAACTAAGCCCATAGGGCTAAGGTGTTGTTGTATTTAACATGTAAATTGCTTAGCCCAGACTGCGTTTTTTTTGTCTAGTTAAGACCGGTTGTAATAAAAAACACACCTGTTGTTGCATTTAACATGTAAATTGATTAGCGTTTTTTTTTTGTCCAGTTAAGACCGGTGGTAATAAAAAACACACCTAATGTTAGACAACCGTGTCTTCGATTTTGTCTGAACACGGATGTCTAACAACGAATTTGACAGATGTGTTTTTTTTCTTTTCGAAGTGCATTTTTTTCATTATTTTTTGTCCTCTCATGAAGAAGGTTGTCTCCATAGTAGCGGACGAAAAAATATATTTGTTCGTTTTGCGAATTTTTGCAAGTTTTATGTTGAATTGAATAAGATTTCATGAAATGGTATATACTTTTTGAATTTATTTATTTATTTTGAATTTATTTACAGGTATTATAATTGATTTTTATAAAAATAGATTGTTTATTTTTTAGAAGGCAAATAAAAAACAAACCAAGCAATAGGTACATGTATAAATCGAAAAAAATTTTAAAAAAAGAAGTATTCATACAAAATTGACCATATAAAATAAATTTTGTCCGCAAAAAATCATACATCATCCTCTGGCGAACGAAGCATATGAAATGAATATTGTCCGAACATAAATTGCCCAGCCAAGAAAATGAAAATTGTTATGTTGTAGATGTTAGACATTGAGTTAGAGAAAAATATCTCTCCCCTCAAAATATCGTAGTTTTGTTTCTCCTGAAAAAAATAAACTCTTTGGTAAATGGGAGGAAAAGAGCGCGATGTATGCAATGCACAAAGTTTTGTCTCTTTTGTAATTTCGGCTCGCGTTTGATTTGATTTTTCCTGCATCTTACAGGCTGCCTCCACAGGAGATATTTTTCTCTAAATCAATGTCTAACATCTACAACATAACAATTTTCATTTTCTTGGCTGGGCAAATTATGTTCGGACATTTCATTTCATATGCCTCGTTCGCCAGAGGATGATGTATGATTTTTTGCGGACAAAATTGATTTTATATACCGTCAATTTTGTATGAATACTTCTTTTTGTTAAATTGTTTCAATTTATACATGTACCTATGGCTTGGTTTGTTTTTATTTTTTCTTCTAAGAAATAAACAGGGTTGGTGATGAATGACCAAAACCCATAATCCCAAAGAGAAAATCCCCGAATCCAAAATCCCCAAGACAGACCTGGGTATAGACAAAATCTCCAGGAAAAAATCTCCAAAAAAAAAAATCTCCCAGCGAAAATCCCAAAATTTCAGATGCGCAAGTTGTGTATCAAGCAATCAAATCGCGCGCGCGATTTGATTGCTTGATACACAACTTGCGCATCTTTATTTTGGGAATACCTATTTTAACTCACATGTAAGATGTGATAACTTGCCTCAAAAGATTATGCTTAGTTCAACTTGCTGTATCCTTCCAGTATATTAGAATCATTGTTAAGGCACACGAATGGTAGGTCAAACAACGAAGGTTCAAGTCACTGTTGTTTACATAATTTATTTTTTCTGTCGCGTTTTAAAAGAGGAACCTTTATGATTTTAAAATTGTCGTGCAGGTGGCCATGGCACAGAGGAATAGATGGATGACTTCAGAGCCAGACATCGTGGGTTCAAACCCAGCGGTCGGCTCAGAAGTTTTTTCTAAATCGCCAGCTTAACTGAAGCCACCTGTGCGATAACATGAGACAATTTTCAACTATGTCTCCTCCTCTGTGCCACGTAGTTCAGTGTTGTATGTTCTTCTCTCGTTCTTTCTCTCTTTGTCTTTCTGTGTTGTATTAATGTCTTGTGTTGTATCAGCAAAATGGACCTAGATTCCGAAGCTGCAGTGTTTCTAGTCCGGAGATTTATCTTCAGACTAGTTTAATATGTAATGTAATGTAAAATTGTCGTGTTTAGTTCTGATTTTACTTTGACTTCCAGTGTTTTTTTATCATTATATTACGTTTTTGTTTTTGCTAATTGGAGATTTTTGGGGATTTGGAGAAAATGGGAGAAAAAATTATTTATTGGAGATTTTGTCCATTGGATTCACTTCCCCATGGAGATTTTTTCCATTGGGTCAAAAATTTTCTGGAGATTTATCCGATTGAGATTTTTTTTTTGGAGATAGTGTAGGTTTCCCAAATAAACAAGCTTTTTTTTATAAAATCAATTATAATACTTGTTAAATAAATTCAAAATAAATAAATAAATTCAAAAAGTATATATCATTTCATGAAATCTAATTCATTTCAACATAAAACATGCAAAAATTCGCAAAACAAACAAATATATTTTGTCGTCCGCTACTACGGAGACAACCTTCTTCATGAGAGGACAAAAAATAATGAAAAAAACTGCAGTTCCAAAAGAAAAAAAAAACACATCTGTCAAATTCGATGTTAGACAATCGTGTTCAGACAAAATCGAAGACACGGTTGTCTAACATTGAATCATAACAAGAAATGACAAGCCTCCACAAGACATTTCTTGTTAAGACACGTCAACTCAATTTAGTTTATTGAACTTGTTATTTACAATTGACTTAAAATTAACTTATTTCTAAGATACATTGGTTGTTATAAAATTTTGTTGGCACAGAAGGGGCCTAACCTTATACAATGACTAAGTTATAAAATATAAATAAATATTATACATGGATAAACTTAATTTAAAAAGTCTGCTGACTGTTAAGACACGTCAACATGACAAAAATTTTCTCCTGTGGAGGCGGCCTGTTATATTAGTGAAACCAGTTAAACCTTGATAGCCACAGCATCATATTAGTTTAGCAAAAAAAAAAATGTTTCTGTGCTCCATTTGGAGAATAAAAGTGAAAAATAAAACAATTAAAAAAAAAAATAAGTAATCTTCCCAGTGTTATTTGTGAAAATTATTTTCTCTAAACAATTGGGCTTTTAAGCAATTTGTCTTTGTCTTTTTCCTTTCTATCATAACTGTTTATTAAAGAAGAACAAGAAAAAACCAACCAATCAAATCAAATCAATTCTGAGGAAAACAAACGCATACTGAGGAAAACATACGCCACTCTTAGGCTAGGCGCACACATGCGATTTCAGTCGCACGATTATTTAGTCGCAAAAATGGATCACACGGATTTCAATGCCGGTGAACACACATGCTTCTAAAAAATAGCCGCGATTTAAAAATTGAAAATTGTCCCATTTTTTTGGCGACGCGATTGTCGCAAATTAAAATGGAACAAATGGACCAGTATAGTTGTGCACACACTTGCGACTAAACCGAAAACGACTAAAAAGTAGCAGTCGCAAAGAGGCCAAATCATGCGCACACATGCGATTTTCCACCACTCGATTTTTTAGACGCAAGAAATGAAACACATTGTTTTAAATGAGAGCGCACAGGCTTGCTATTTTAAAATCGCAAAGTTTAAAAAAATGGATCCGGTTCTATTTTTCGCAATTTTTTTTGTTGCACATAAGGATATATCATACAGAATATAATGCACTTGCGCGCTCGTTTGACCCTTGGAACATTTGTTATAAGAACAGTAATGGATATAACCAGAAAGTGTTGTATAGTGGTTTTTTTGTTATAAGCAATAGAATTATAAAAGGACAATTCCATAAAATTCATAAAAATTTCAGAAATTTACCCAGTACTAAAGAATGAGTATTCAATGCTTTGGTGAAATATTGGTACTCGTGAGGTCTAAAATATGATACAAAAATACACGTTGGAGATAATCTATTTCGCCTGGAAGAACTTCTTAAAAATCCATCAATCAAAAATCAAGTAAAAATTTAACATGTATTGGGTAGGTACATCTTTGAATTTCTCTCGGTATAATTATATTTTAAAATTTCATGAAAAGTAATACAGAGATACCTAGTACAAAAAATCGAAGTATTTTTTATCGAAAGAATTAAAACTTTTAAAATAAGGTGGATGCTATGCGGTTATTTTAAAAAATTTATCACTTCTTAAACCGTTTCATGAATTTACCTTATCACAAAACTTGATCGTAGATACCATTTGTATGAAATTTTCCATTACGAACGGATTTAGAATTGTTTTCTTTGCGGTCATTTGACCATTAGATTTGAACAGTAAATAACTCCTGGCTCTTTTGATGATGCATTTTTTTAATCCAAAATAGGTCAACTATTTTTCGATTAAACATAATGTTTTTCTTGCAATAAATAATAATAATCGCGTGATTTTTTAGTCGCAAGTGTGTGCACGGTAACTTTTTGTTGCGACTGCGATTTTTTAGTAGCAACGACTAAAAATCGCATGTGTGCGCCTAGCCTTATCCTCAGAATTGAAATGTCAAGTTTTTTTTTCTGTTTTTTTTTTTTCTTCGACACTGACGTTTGGCTTAAAAGCCCAATTTAAAAGACAAATTCTTCGGCACGCCACAAAAATTGATTTCCACCATCAAAATGCGTTGTTAATTTTGCTGTTTACTCGGAAAAGGTTGACACCACTTCACAGCTTCAGCCTTGTGCATTAATAAAAAAAAAAGACACAAAAACAACCAATAGTGCAGTGTTTTTTTCTTTTTCACTTTTCTCAACTGGCCAGGCCACAGACGCGCGCCCAGGGATCATGGTATAAAAAGAGAAGGTATGAGTATGATCATTAGAAAAAACTCTGTATCGAGAATTGTCAAAACTTAAAAATGGCTACTTAAGGTTTTGACAGCTGCCCATTGAAATTGTTGTTGTAAACAAATTTGTCTTGAGAATTGTTGTTGCTTTTGACTTTGCCAAATTAAACGTCAAAACCTTATTACCCCATTTTGTAAGATGGCGGCTCTAATGATCATACCTTGTCTTTTTATACCATGCCCAGGGATCTTTTTTTTATTTATGTATTTTGTTTTCAACAAAAAAAAAATTTTTTTTCTGTTTTTCCAATAAATATAATGGTTTAAAAGAATTGTTTTGTTTGTTTTGAAGATTTTTTTTATTTTCAGATGAAATTAAAATATGGATTTTAGTAGTACGGATATAAACCGGTGAAATAGTACTCCATATAATTACTTTCAAAGTTGTTTTTTCAGTGGTTTTTCTGTAGTTAAAAAAGTACTGGTAAATATACATCAGAAGCACTTCCAGATGTGCTTCGCTAGGGTACTTTTGAAGCACTACACAAAAAAAGGTAATATCTTCCGAACTGACATTGGTCGCCAAATTGTCAAAATATGACAATTTTTGGCGACCAATGTGAGCTATCGAAATTCTTATTTCTTTAATAACCGACGAAAAACGCACAAAAGCTAATAGCTTGTGACAAACAGCTTAAAATGGCCTTACGGAGGTCTTCCTGCAGAGGGTTTATCTAATGCACAAACCGGATTACTTGCGTAGGATGTTATAATAAGGCCTTATAGAAGTTGTTGTAGGTGTTGTGGAAAATGTTGTATTTATGCATAAAAAAAAGAATTAATTGAATTTTATTTCTTTTGTTTTCTTTTGATTTTTTCTGTTTTGCATTTTCTACATAGGTGTGTTTTTTTGTTTATCTTTATAGATTTTGTGCAAAAAAACTACATCGAGATTTTTGAAATCAAAACAATTTACGTGTTAAAAACAACAAAAACTTTATCTGTATAGATTTTTGAAAAATCCAGATAATTATCCAGATTTTACTTTTACAGTTGTGTTCATACAGAAATATCTGAAAATAGGTGTGTTTTTTTGTTTATCTATATAGATTTTGTGCAAAAAAACGACATCGGGATTTTTGAAATCCATGCAAACATTTGGCACCACTGTACATATACTTTGGCAGCTGTCTGTCAAAAATGTTGCTTTTGTTTTTTTTTTTTTTTTTTTATTTTAACTCCGAAGTGGGAAGGCCATTACATCCATGTTGGATGCAAACAAAAATTTTCATATGGCCATGGCATCCATGTTGGATTCAAAAAATTTATTTTTCACAAAAAACCAAAAATTATCTGTATATTCTTAGCTACATTTTAAGACCTGACCATTAACATTAGTTGCGTCGTTCTTGTGTTATAAGCGTTTGAAGGTAGCCATATTGAATTTTTTTTCGATTTTTTAAAAATCAAATGTGAAAACTTTTTTATTTTTATTTCTAATTTTTCGAAAAAAACTTTGGTAATTTTATATACATATCTGTTCAACAATCTTATCAGGATCCATTTACGACTTTTATCTGAAAAGTGCATTGCGTATATCTCGAGATATTAACATTTCAATGCAACCATGTCAAACAAATTTTTGATTATTTTTTTCTATGAGAGTTTTTTTCAAACCTCGTTTTCTCCGCTTTTTTTTTTTGTTAATATTTTCAGATATTTCTGTATGAACACAACAATTAAACTACCTTGGCACTACAGTTTTTATCGAGAGAAAGTAAAATCTGGATAATTATCTGGATTTTTCAAAAATCTATACAGATAAAGTTTTTGTTGTTTTTAACACGTAAATTGTTTTGATTTCAAAAATCTCGATGTAGTTTTTTTGCACAAAATCTATATAGATAAACAAAAAAACACACCTAATATTAACAAAAAAAAAAGTGGAGAAAATGAGGTTTGAAAAAAGCTCTCATAGAAAAAAATAATCAAAAATTTGTTTGACATGGTTGCATTGAAATGTTAATATCTCGAGATATACGCAATGCACTTTTCAGATAAAAGTCTTAAATGGATCCTGATAAGATTGTTGAACAGATATGTATATAAAATTACCAAAGTTTTTTTCGAAAAATTAGAAATAAAAATAAAAAAGTTTCCACGTTTGATTAAAAAAAAAAACGAAAAAAATTCAATATGGCTATCTTCAAACGCTTATAACACAAGAACGACGCAACTAATGTTGATGGTCATGGTCTTAAAATGTAGCTAAGAATATACAAAAGTGTACAGTGGTGCCAAATATTTGAACGGATTTCAAAAATCCCGATGTCGTTTTTTTGCACAAAATCTATATAGATAAACAAAAAAACACACCTATTATTTTATTTATTTTAATTTTTTCCTATATTAGGTGTGTTTTTTTGTTTATCTATATAGATTTTGTGCAAAAAAAACGACATCGAGATTTTTGAAATCAAAACAATTTACGTGTTAAAAACAACAAAAACTTTATCTGTATAGATTTTTGAAAAATCCCGATAATTATCCAGATTTTACTTTCTCTCGATAAAAACAGTAGTGCCAAGGTAGTTTAATTGTTGTGTTCATACAGAAATATCTGAAAATATTAACAAAAAAAAAAAAAGCGAAGAAAACGAGGTTTGAAAAAAACTCTCATAGAAAAAAATAATCAAAAATGTGTTTGACATGGTTGCATTGAAATGTTAATATCTCGAGATATACGCAATGCACTTTTCAGATAAAAGTCTTAAATGGATCCTGATAAGATTGTTGAACAGATATGTATATAAAATTACCAAAGTTTTTTCGAAAAATTAGAAATAAAAATAAAAAAGTTTTCACATTTGATTTTTTAAAAATCGAAAAAAAAATCAATATGGCTACCTTCAAACGCTTATAACACAAGAACGACGCAACTAATGTTAATGGTCATGGTCTTAAAATGTAGCTAAGAATATACAGATAATTTTTGGTTTTTTGTGAAAAATCAATTTTTTTGAATCCAACATGGATGCCATGGCCATATGAAAATTTTTGTTTGCATCCAACATGGATGTAATGGCCTTCCCACTTCGGAGTTGAAATAAAAAAAAAACAAAAGCAACATTTTTGACAGACAGCTGCCAAAGTATATGTACAGTGGCGCCAAATGTTTGCATGGATTTCAAAAGTCCCGATGTCGTTATTTTGCACAAAATCTATATAGATAAACAAAAAAACACACCTATTATCAGGATCCATTTAAGACTTTTATCTGAAAAGTGCATTGCGTATATCTCGAGATATTAACATTTCAATGCAACCATGTCAAACACATTTTTGATTAATTTTTTCTATGAGAGTTTTTTTCAAACCTCGTTTTCTCCGCTTTTTTTTTGTTGTTAATATTTTCAGATATTTCTGTATGAACACAACAATTAAACTACCTTGGCACTACTGTTTTTATCGAGAGAAAGTAAAATCTGGATAATTATCTGGATTTTTCAAAAATCTATACAGATAAAGTTTTTGTTGTTTTTAACACGTAAATTGTTTTGATTTCAAAAATCTCGATGTCGTTTTTTTGCACAAAATCTATATAGATAAACAAAAAAACACACCTATTGTTTCTTTTCCTTTTTTGGAAATTCCACTGCTTTTTCTGTTGTTCTGAAATGATGAGAATATTATTTTAATTGAAAAAGAACACATTTTTTTTATTTTCATCATATGGCCCGGCCAGGAATCGATCCCACGTACCTCTACATACCAAGCCAGCACCTTACCAGTAAACCATACTCAAATATTAAACATGAGTAGAAAAAAGGGAGCTAATTGAAACCTCACAAAAAATGCAATGTTTTTTTTCTAAAGCGTTACAAACATTGCATATCTGCAGGATAAAAACTTTCCATACTTACTGGTGAAAAAAATTGCATACTAACAAGAACCTCTTGGAACAGGTCTTATGAAAGCCTTCTGTCACTTGAATATACAAGGCTTCTTTAGAACGGTTCAAACAGGTCTTATAAAATTCTTCTTTAACTGCCATATTATTCACTAGTTTAAAAATACATCTGGATGTAAAGAAATTGAAATGTCAAAAATAAATCCAAATCTATGATATTCACTATCACACAGAGAAAAAATTAGTCATTTTTAACTATTTTTTAACTATTTTCATAGTTAAAATCGGGTTAACTATTTTGGATTTGGATTTATTTTTGACATTTGACAATTTTACATCTAGATGTATTTTTTAAACTAATGAATAATATGGCCGTAACTGATATTTACAAGGCTTCTTCTTAACACTTCTAGATAGCCTTAAGGAACCCTCCTTTCTTTCCAAAATGGATGAATTGCGTAAGTAAGCTATAAACTAAACGTATACAAACTATCCCAAGTAACAATTTCAAACCTCGGTTACAAAATAACCAAAGTTATAAAATAACTGCAAATAACCGCGGTCAAAAAGCGGCTATAAACGGGTTGTTAAAAGTCTGTGGTTAATTTTAGGTTAGAAAAAAAACCCAGTATTTTCGAAGGTTTGTTTTGGGTTAAAATTATACGTAAAATAAACTTTTTAGTCATAAATTAGTTTAAAAAATTCCATTTTTAAACTAAGGAAATATTTTGGCTATTTATTTACTTTTATTAAACCCAGGTTACATTCTTGTTATTTTTTCAACCCAATTTTTTTGGTTAAATTATAACCTCAGTTTGAAGTTGGTTTTAAAATAACCAAATTTCTTCAAAAGTTTCGGAAAAGTATTTAAATAACTTGTTTTTGACACAAAGTCATAAATAAGTTTTTAAATAACTTCTAGTTTTGTGTTTTAAGGGTTAAAAAATAACCAAATTTTGGCTCCAAGTTTGAAGTAAGTATTTTAATAACTTTTTTTTTCGCACAAAAAGTTTTTTTTTAAGTTAGAATTTAACCAAATCTGATCCCAAAGTTTTAAGTAAGTATTTTAATAACTCTTTTTTTACCCAAAAAGTTATTTATAGGTTATAAATTAACCAAATTTTATCTATAGTTTGAAACGAGTTTTTAAATTACTCACTTTAAGATGGAAGTTGTTTATTGGTTTAAAATTAACCCATTATAGAACCTAAGTTTAAGGTGAGTTTCTAATTAACTTCTTTATTTTTGTCTTTTATGGGCTAAAAAATAACCAAATTTTCATTACAAGTTTCAAGTAAGTATTTAAATAACTCCTTTTTTACACAAAAAGCTATTTATAGACTAGAAATTAACCAAATTTGACCTTAAGTTTGAAACGAGATTTTAAATTACTGACTTTTTACCATTAAAGTTGTTTATTGGTTTAAAATTAACCCATTATAAATCTTAAGTTCAAGGTGAGTTTCTAATTAACTTCTTTATTTTTGTCTTTTATGGGCTAAAAAATAACCAAATTTTCATTACAAGTTTCAAGTAAGTATTTAAATAACTCCTTTTTTACGCAAAAAGCTATTTATAGACTAGAAATTAACCAAATTTGACCTTAAGTTTGAAACGAGATTTTAAATTACTGACTTTTTACAATGAAAGTTGTTTATTGGTTTAAAATTAATCCATTATAAATCCTAAGCTTAAAGTAAGATTTTAAATAACTACTATAAGTACGTATAAGTTTTTAATCAACTCGTTATTTACCTTTTAACAACCCTGGCAATTTTTCAACTAAGTTCCAACCCAATTTCAACTAACCAACAACTCTCCACACATACACATTCACCATACTCGAGCGTCGCGCGTCGCCCATCATATTTTTGTCTCTCATTTTTCTCAGATCTCTCAGTATTCTTTTGTGGCTGGTGGTAGCAAGTTATTGTGCGAGAAAGTTTTTGTGAAAAAATATAAATTAAATAAAAAAAAATATCTGTCTGTGAAAAATTATTAAGAGGTAAGTTATTTGTTTATAATTTATTTTAAATATTGTTATTTGTTTATAATTTATTTTAACCCTTTGCTTCCTAGTGGTTTCAGCATGATACCACCTATTAATTACTTTGTTAGTTTTTTTTACTACAAAATGGACTTTTCCTTTTGTACTCTCAGCTCAAAACATTCCTTATACAATGTTATTACTAGTACAATCATTATTTTTTTCATTTTAGTGTGTTGTTAGAAAATATCAAAACTTTTTTTCAAGATATTTGTATTTTTTTCCGGGAGCGAAGGGTTAAATATTAAATATTGTTTAATAAATAACTTCAGAGTATAAAAAATAACTTCTGAGTTTGAAAAATATCTTCTGAGTTTGGAAAATAACTTCTGAGTTTGAAAAATATCTTTTGAGTTTGGAAAATAACTTCTGAGTTTGAAAAATATCTTCTGAGTTTAGAAAATAACTTCTGAGTTTGAAAAATATCTTCTGAGTTTAGAAAATAACTTCTGAGTTTGAAAAATATCTTCTGAGTTTAGAAAATAACTTCTGAGTTTGAAAAATATCTTCTGAGTTTGGAAAATAACTTCTGAGTTTGAAAAATAACTTGAGAGTAGGCATACAGATAACTTAGCGCGTCTTTTCATTTGTCTTTCTCATTCCGCGTTATTATTCCAAGCTTGACTGTTGATAAAATCACTATAATAAAAATGTATTCTATCATTAAAAATAAAATTTGTAGTAGAACTACTTTTAAAAGAAAAGTTAAAAAAATAATATTAGAAATGCGTGAAAAAGAAAGAATTAAAAATCTTGAACAAGTTTTTCTTAGCAAGAGGTTATTTGAAGTGCAGCAACACCTTTCGGAAAATGAAATAAGTGCTAATTGTGAACAAGGTTTTTCTAACACGAAATTTGAAGAGTTGCAACACCTATCGAATATTATTTCTGAACATGAAAGTGACAGTGAAAATTCTGGAAACAATTGTGTCGCTGTCTCAACTAATTTTGAAGCTATTCCAGAAAATTTAAAAAAAAACTTAGTATTATGGGCTATTCAGCATAACATATCGAATATTTGCTTGCGTGATTTGCTTAACATTTTGCATAATTCTCATCCTTATTTGCCATTAGACCCTCGAACATTATTACAAACTCGCGTTTCCCTTGAGAAAATTTTTATCGAAGTTCCACCTGGTAGATACTGGCATTTCGGTTTGGTTCGCGCTCTTACTAAGGTTTTTGAAAGTGTTCAGACATGTCAAACAGTAATATTCTTGGACTTTAATATTGATGGGATTCCTGTTAGCAAAAGTTCAAAGGGCCAATTTTGGCCTATTTTGTGTTCACCAGATGGTTTTCGTGTGCCGCCGCTAGTAATAGGTGTTTACTACGGAATGGCAAAACCTTCAAGTGTTAATGAATTTCTGCGATTATTTCTTGAGGAGGCTGTTAACATTGATGATTTGAACATTGGTTCCAAAAAAATAAGTTTTAAAATCAGGAATTTCATCTGTGACGCCCCCGCTCGTTCTTATTTAAAAGGAATCAAAGGGCATAATGGTTATTTTGCTTGTGAAAGATGTAATGTAGAAGGGGATTATAATTACAAATCTCACCAAATGTGTTTTCCAAACCTATCAAAATCACTTCGCACGAATGATTCTTTCCGGGCTGGGATACACGAAGATCATCATACGCAACCATCTCCATTAGAAAAACTTCCAATAGATATTATTATGAATTTTCCTCTAGATTACATGCACTTGTTGTGCTTAGGTGTCATGAAAAAATTGTTGGTTACATGGATTAAGAATAGAACCCTTAAAACAAAATTCTCGGCAAAAAACATTGAGAGAATCTCTAAGACCTTAGTATCACTACGAAAATATGTTCCATGCGACTTCAATAGAACACCTCGTGGACTTGATGTGATAAGCTTTTGGAAGGCCACTGAATTTCGTATGTTTTTGTTGTACTTAGGTCCGGTTGTTTTGCAAAATGAAACTCATGAAGAAGTATATGCCAATTTTATGGAACTACACTGTGCTGTTTCAATATGTTTGAGTAAAAATAAACAAGTTTTTGTTGATGTCGCACAGAGTCTGTTCAAATCATTCATATATAACTTTTCTAGTATCTATGGAGCTGAAAACATAAGTTATAACGTTCACAATTTATATCATGTCGTAGATGATGTTAAATACCATGGACCTTTAGATAATATAAGTGCTTTCAAATATGAAAATCGTTTACAATATTTAAAACGTCGAATAAGATCTGGAAACAGACCCCTGGAACAAATTGCAAATAGGATTATCGAAGATTTTGAGAATGTAGATCTAATTGATGTAGATGAAAACAAAACTCCTATGCTTTATATGAAAGATAGGAATAAAATATGCAAAATTAAACACTGTGTTGGAATCTATAGAGCAATTCAGCTTCAACATTTTGTTTTGAAGTCGTCACTTGCAGATAGTTACTTCTTAACAAACTCAGAAGAAATTGTTAGAATGGAGTTTGCAACATATCGACATGGCATCCCAGTTATCTATGGTTCAAGCTTAAAACAAAAACAAAATTTTTACGAAAAACCGTTCTATTCTAAATTTTTAAGCGTTTATAAATCAAATGAAGAAGAAAATTTGCCTAATTTTTATAACATAGAAAATATTTCCTCTAAATTTTTCAAAATAACTTTACCAAACACTGAATCTGTTTTTTTTCCATTAGTACATTGTTAATCAAAATGTATTGTGTTGTGGAGACGCTCGAAGATGAAGGGAAGTTCGTGACGGCAGTTCCCAAAAATTGGGTCATCGATGGAACGAAGCTATTATGGCCAAAGTCCAAGAAAGATTCCATTTGCGGTCGGAAAAATTGCATCACAGCATCGGATGATTGGCAAAGCATAGCATGCAAATTAATATTTGATGACATCGGTAAGATACAAGTTTAACTACATCTTTTTTATTTTATTTTTATTAAGTTCACTTAGACCACTTTTCTCCAAGTAAAATTTTATTCGTATCTAAACTTAAAGCAGTTTATCCTGGGGGCCTATTTTTGACAGCTTAGTTACGTTAATTTTGATACACTTTAGGTCCCCTTTCATATACTTAAAGTAATCGCGGTTATGGCCTTTCAATATTTTTATATTTGAATAACGCTTCATAATATTCTACACAATGAGATTTATTACAGAAATTAAAGTTTTTTAGACCGGTCTTTCTTATATAAACACATTACATTGTCATCGAGTGCAATTCAGCATCAGCCAATTTGCAAAACAATATCGCAAATTTCGCGAAGAACAATGGCGCCTTAAAACACGACTAGCAGGTGTTTTTGCGAGCGGGTGCAATAGCAAAACTCACAGCAACCCTTTTTCTCTTCGTTCACGACAGCGTGCGTGAACGAAAAGGCGTCACGGCGCGGCGCCCACGACTACAATCGACATGTTGATCTTGTGTGATCGATACAAGAGCAATAAAACAATAAAACATCGACCTTTTTTCACTTCACTTCGTTGACAAAATCAATAAGTGTACTGTACAACAATAAAACAATAAAACCGCGACCTTTTTTTTACGTCGTCCAAGACAGCGCGCTTGAACAAAGCGCCACCCGCGACCGACGGTCGACTTGTTGTTCTTGTGTGTTCGATACAAGATCAATAAGTGTACAGCGATAAAACAATAAAACAGCGACCTTTTTTTCGCGAAGAACAATGGCGCCTTAAAAAAAAATTTTCGACCAGCAGGTGTTTTTGCGAGCGGGTGCAATAACAAAACTCACAGCAACCCTTTTTCGCTTCGTTCACGAGAGCGCGCGTGAACGAAAAGGCGCCACCTACAACATTTAAATATACATTTTTAAAAAGCTAGAAACTTAGTCATATTTGTAAAATTAAAATTAAGTTAATTGAATTAAGAGCTTTTGAAAGAATGGTATCTGAACTCAGATTTTTGAAAAAAAAAAATTATTGAAGAAATTTTAAGATGTCGTTTTTTAAACTTTTTCGTAATATAAAATGCATTTATTTTCAAATTTTTCTGACCACATTTATTACGATTTGAAATTATAAAAGAAAATGTCAATATGTATTACGGTTTATGAAAAAAATTAAAAAGTATTTCATTTTCGAAGAACTTTTTTTAATAGAAGTTTTGAAAAAAAATTTTACTTATTTGTTTTTTAAAGTTCAACATCTAAATATAAAGTCATTTTTTCTTCAGTCAATAGCCCTTATTGTTGAAAGTTAAATAGCAAAAATTTAAAGTTCTTATTTACCAAAGTCTTTGAGAAAATTAATTATTTCAAAGCAAAAATTCAGTTTTTATAAAAAAAACCCATTGAAATTGAAATTTTTTTCAAAAACTCTTGATTAAATTTAGTGGATTTAAATTTAGGAGATAAGAATGAGCTTCTGGCTTTTTAAAAATGTATTTTAAAATATTGTAGGTGTTGCCGTTGTTTTCAAAATATTTTTTTTGTGTTTAAAGTCAGATTATGAGAAAATTGCATTTATCTCTTAAACGATGGAAGATTGTCCCTTACTCCCTTATATTTTTTTTCCTTAAATAACCTAGAGAATCTTTTGCTATCATTTGTTTTATGAAATTTAAGAAAAAAAATGGTTGTGTTCAAAAAAAATTTAATTGTAATTTTAAAAAACAATACGGTAACATCGGCAATTTTTAATCTATAGACTTTAAAGCATTTTTAATTGCCTACGTTTGAAAAAAAATCGTCAAAATCTGAGCTGTTCGGCCGGTCTTAAGCCGCTTCACCTTTTGAACAAATATTTTCTTGTATCCCTTTCATGCCACTTATATTTACGACAAAACATGTATTTCCTTTTAAGGTTCCTGGGAGGAAGCAGTTCAGAAGGAAAAGGATGCCGAGTATTTGTCTTCTTCTGAAGAAAATACGGAAGAAGTGACCATCGACACCAATTCTTCGGAATACATGACAGATATGAACAAATTGATGTCAACTTTGATTCCTAATTCTGGTAAGTTTAAAATGTATAAACATGGGAACAAAGTTACTAATTTTGTCATACTTACTTCTCATTTTCAAGACGTTTCCTCGTTCACCCCCCCAAATGAAGATGTTACCATCACTAATGTCATTTCCGACTTATACACGTTTGAAGGTAAAAAATGTATTTTAGCACTAGTACAATTTTCAAAGTCGTTTTTAAACTCCAGCTTATCTTAGACTGGGGTTTATCCAATGTTATTTGAATAGGATAAACCCCAGTCCCTCTTAGTAACAGCTGAGATAGCATATTAGTTCTTTCACTAACCGTATTACTTTTTTTTGTATATTACTATAACTCTTATTTTTAATTGTTTATAGGCCCCAGCACCAGTACCCAATTCAAGGAACTGTCGTCCAAAATAGACGAAATTTTGGAAAGACAGCGTTCCACTGAGGTGAAGGTGCAGGCCATGCAAGGAATGCTGGAGGCATTCATGGCGAAGTCCGAAGTTTCGGTCAATTTGTTGGCGTCCAAAATTGCAAAAGAGAATGCAGAGGAAGTGGATGAGGAACTGCAACTGGATGAAATTTTCCCACTTACCTCTGTCCAACAAATTGAGGAAATCGAGGAAAAACTCCATCAAAATGCAGCATTCAAAAAAAAATTGGTAAGTACCAAAATATACGAAATATGCAATTTTCTCACAATCCGACTTCAAACACAAAAAAAATATTTATAAAACAACGGCAACACCTACAATATTTTAAAATACATTTTTACAAAGCCAGAAGCTTATCTTAAATTTAAATTCACTAAATTTAATTAAGAGTTTTTGAAAAAATGGTCCTCAAACTCAGAATTAAAAAAAAAATTTATTAAAAAAATTAAAAATGACTTTTTTCCAAACTTTTTCTAATAAATATTATCAGTTGAATTCCGAAGCAGAAAAGGTAATATATATCACACTTTTGAAAAAACAATTAAAAATAACTTCAATTTCAATTGGTTTTTTTTTTTGATAAAAACTGAATTTTTGCATCCAAATAATTAATTTTCTAAAAGACTTTGGTAAATAAGAACTTTAAATTTTTGCTATTTAACTTTCAACAGTAAGGGTTATTAAATAAATAAAAAATAATTTTATGTTTAGATGTTGAACTTTGAAAAAAAATAAGATACATTTTTTTTCAAAACTTTTATTAAAAAAAGTTCTTCGAAAATGAAATTCTTTTTAATTTTTTTCATAAACCGTAATACATATTGACATTTTCTTTTATAATTTCAAATCATAATAAATGCGGCCAAAAATATTTGAAAATAAATGCATTTTATATTACGAAAAAGTTTAAAAAACGACATCTTAAAACATATTTTTGTTTTCTTTCAGGTCCGTAAGTTGAGCTCCTATGGGGGGGCCAACGGAATGAAAACGATCCGCACTATTTGCAAGTGCATTTTTACGGATCCACTACTGGCAGAACATTCTTGGCTGGGGACTAATGCCAAAAAAAGTTTCAGCCAATACAAATTCCTGTATAAAACTATATTGGAAGCGGTCCGATCAAGGTACCCCACTTATAGTGAAGCTGAGGGTGCTTCATTTTTTAAAGGCTTTTTGAAGCAAGCCCCATTTCGAATGGGAAAACCGTCCACGTAAGTTAAAAAATAAAATTATAATCAACATTTAAGTTAACATTTTTCTCATTACAGTTCCAACACCAGCTCCTCTGCCTCTGACGGGCAATCCACAACATAATTAAGTTAAGCTATTTTTTATTTTTAGTTTTAGTTTTACTTTTACTTTAAGTTTTAGTTTTAGTTTTACTTCATTAAATAATGTTTCACTAAACTTAAATTTCAGCGTTCTTATTTCAAATATTAAATTTTCAGCTGGGAAGAATCTTATGGTTTGCAGCATGTTGGTAAGCAAACATTTTATAGGTTTTTTAAAATCTGTAAATAACCGGTTATAAAAAAGCTGTGAAGTAACGTTTATTACAGGTTTTATAAGAACCTGTACGAAGTTATTTACAGGTTTTATAGAAACCTATAGGTAAGCGGTTATAAAAAAAACCGTCAAATAACGTTTGTTATAGGTTTTATAAAAACCTGTACAACGTTTATTACAGGTTTTAAAAAAACTGGAAGAAAACGGTTATAAAAAAAACCGTTAAATAACGTTTATTACAGGTTTTATAGAAACCTATAGGTAAGCGGTTATAAAAAAAACCGTCAAATAACGTTTGTTATAGGTTTTATAAAAACCTGTACAACGTTTATTACAGGTTTTAAAAAAAACGGGAAGAAAACGGTTATAAAAAAACCGTCAAATAACGTTTATTAGAGGTTTTATAAAAACCTATAGGTAAGAGGTTATAAAAAAAACCGTAAATTAACGTTTAATACAGGTTTTAAAAGAACTTGTTATATTACAGGTTTCAAAAAAACCTGTAATAACGTTAATTACAGGTTTTATAATAACCGTAGTAAAACGGTTATAAAAAAAACCGTCAAACAACTCAGTACAGGTTTTTTTTAAACTGTATAATAACGGTTTGTAAACGGTTATAAAATAGCCGTAAATGGTTTATTTCAAGTTTTTCTTTGACTAAAAATAAACAGTTATTTAATAACCGTGAAAATTAGGTTTTTAAAAACCCAGTATTTGTAGAAAAAAGTGGGTTTTTTAAAAACCCGATTTAGACGAAGTTAAAAAATAACTGACCATTTTCGGTTGTGGAGACGTTTCTGGAACGTCTTAAATACGTTTATTTAACGAGTTTAGTAACTTATCCGTTAAATAACCAGAGTAAATATCCGGTTTATTTTCCGCTTTCTAACCACAAAATGTTATTTGGGATAGCTTGTCGAATCGAACAAAATGTACCTTATGCAAGTAAAATTGTTACTTGGGTTTTTCTATGAGAATTGTCACTTAAGTCACCTGTGCCTTACGTTCACATGAGTCGAAAAGCTTCGCCACACAGCAAAAATCGACTCGTGAAAAATCGGCATAACAAGTTATGCATTCGGACAAAAAAAAATGAGATAACATTTTTCCATAACATTACGATGAGAATGCCAAAAAAGTGGGTCCCGGAAGTCCGTCTGTCTATCTGTATACGAAGCTACCCAAGTAACAATTTTACTTGCATAAGGTCCATTTTGTTCGATTCGACAAGCTATATACAGCCTAAACGGATGGATCGATTAATTAAAACTTCCCAACTAACACAACAGCTTCTGTAAATTGAAGTTTCGCAGGTCCTACTTTTTATACAGCTTGTGTTGAGCTTGCTTCAGAATTTAGTTGCTTATAGAAGCTTTTTTAACAATAAGTAGTTTAAATACTGTTAAATAAACTTAACCGAAGAAAGATAAGCCTGGTTAATGAATTTATAGAAGCCTTACACAAATTACCAAGTTTAGTATTTGATTTTTGGTTTTGATATTGAATAAACTAGCTCGGACACTTTTTGGTTTTGACAATGAATAATAAGGGTCAGACATTTTTTTTTGACATTTCTGCTATTCGAGATTTTTGTGTAAAAATCTCAGATTTTCCACTGCAAATAGAATATGAAATCTAGTTTTGTAATTGTGTACGAAATCTGTGCGTATAAAAAAAATAAAACAACAACAAATGTTCAGACAAATGTCAAACAGAGGAGTATGTGTGAAAGTGCGTGTGTTTGTATGCGTGAATCTTGATTAAAATCCAGATTCAGATTTCTGATTCTCAGATTAATTTTTTTTTCATTTTTTTGAATCTCAAAACGCAAATAGATCATGAAATCTGAGATTTTTCCACTATTTTACCTCTTCACCCCCCCCCCCCCCCCACCCCCCGGTGGCTCTAATGATCATACCTTGTCTTTTCATACCATGTAGGATGGCCGAGTGGGTAGAGTAGTGGACTGCCACCAAGTAGGTACGAAGTTTGATTCCTCTGGGTGTGGTAAAAAAATGATATACTTTTAAAATTATTATTAATAGATATACGAAAAGGAATGGAATGTTGTATTATAATTTCAGATTAAAAGATAAAATTCATGATTTAAAATCAAAAAATCAAAACGAATTAAAAAAGAAAATTCTTTTTTGTTTTTGTGGTTGTTACTTTAAAGGCTTGGCCACACCGGAGGGTATGCGGTAGCGGTACGGGTAGAGGTAACGGTACTTGTATGAAAAAAATTCCAAACTGACATATCAACGTTGAGATGTGGAATTTTTTTCATATAAATATCGTTACCGCTACCCGTACCTCCACCGCATACCCTCCGGTGTGGCCAAGCCTTTATGCGGTAAACATGATGCAGCGAGTGCGATGCAAACATGCTATCTTACCTGTACTGACAATTTTTGTTGGACAGAGTATAGTAAACTACTAGAGTAGTACTTTGCCACCTCCCAAAGGAAAAGGGCTATAGTTTGACACTATACAGAACTCCAGAGAATCTTTATATAGTGTTTATATGATGTATTTCATCCACCTATAAGGACACTATAATAGACTCCACAGAATATTCTTACAAGAATTATATTAGCGTTTACTGTTGATTTCTTACCGTAGCTGCTTTATAATTGTAAGTTGGGTAAAGACTTACTAAAAGTGTTTAGAGGATGCCTTGAAAATGGATTTGACAGTTCTTTACCATTTTACCAAGTTTACCAAGAGTTTACACAGTTTAAGGAATAATCCTATGGAGAAATTCCAACGCTTGTCAGTGTAAGAAAATAGTCAAAAGAAAACAGAAAAAAAAAGAAAAAAAAATTACAGCTATAGCTGGGGCTGGTGAAGAAATAAACATATAATAAAAGGCGCGAACTGTAATTGAGTTGTAATTTGTGAATTTGGTATCGTGTTTTCCAAAATAAAGCCTAGTACGCTCCGGAAGCGAAACGACAAATTTTGAAGTCTCCAAAAAATTTTTCACAAAAAAAAAAAAAACATTTGTATGGCCATGGCATCCATGTTGGATTCAAAAAATTTTTTTTTCACAAAAAACCAAAAATCATTGGTATATTTTTAGCTACATTTTAAGACCATAACCATTAAAATTAGTTGCGTCGTTCTTGTGTTATAAGCGTTTGAAGGTAGCCATATTGAATTTTATTTCGATTTTGTAAAAATCAAACGTGGAAACTTTTTTATTTTTATTTCTAACTTTTCGAAAAAACTTTGGTAATTTTATGTATATATTTGTTCAAAAATCTTATCAGGATCCATTTAAGACTTTTATTTGAAAAGTGCATTGCGTATATACCGAAATATTAACATTTCTATGCAAAAATAATTTTGATAATTTTTTTCTAGGAGAGCTTTTTTCAAACCTTATTTTCTTCCCTTTTTTTTTGTTTATATTTTCAGATATTTCTGTATGAACACAACAATTAAACTACCTTGGCATGGCACTACTATTTTCTATCGAGAGAAAGTAAAAAGTGTGTTTTTTTGTTTATCTACATAGATTTTGTGCAAAACAACGACGTCGTTCTTAGCTACATTTTAAGACCATGACCATTAACATTAGTTGCGTCGTTCTTGTGTTATAAGCGTTTGAAGGTAGCCATATTGAATTTTTTTTCGATTTTTTAAAAATCAAATGTGAAAACTTTTTTATTTTTATTTCTAATTTTTCGAAAAAACTTTAGTAATTTTATATACATATCTGTTCAACAATCTTATCAGGATCCATTTAAGACTTTTATCTGAAAAGTGCATTGCGTATATCTCGAGATATTAACATTTCAATGCAACCATGTCAAACTAATTTTTGATTATTTTTTTCTATGAGAGTTTTTTTCAAACCTCGTTTTCTCCGCTTTTTTTTTGTTGTTAATATTTTCAGATATTTTTGTATGAACACAACAAATAAAGTACCTTGGCACTACTGTTTTTATCGAGAGAAAGTAAAATCTGGATAATTATCTGGATTTTTCAAAAATGTATACAGATAAAGTTTTTGTTGTTTTTAACACGTAAATTGTTTTGATTTCAAAAATCTCGATGTCATTTTTTTGCACAAAATCTATATAGATAAACAAAAAAACACACCTTGTGTTTTTTTTGTCCAGTTAAGACCGGTGGTAATAAAAAACACACCTGTCGTTCTTGTGTTATAAACGTTTGAAGGTAGCCATAATGATTTTTTTTCGATTTTTTAAAAATCAAATGTGAAAACTTTTTTATTTTTATTTCTAATTTTTCGAAAAAACTTTGGTAATTTTATATACATATCTGTTCAACAATCTTATCAGGATCCTATTAGCTGTGTTTTTTTTTGTTTCTCTATATAGATTTTGTGCAAAAAACGACATCGAGATTTTTGAAATCCATGCAAACATTTGGCACCACTGTACATATACTTTGGCAGCTGTCTTTCAAAAATGTTGCTTTTGTTTTTTTTTTTTATTTTAACTCCGAAGTGGGAAGGCCATTACATCCATGTTGGATGCAAACAAAAATTTTCATATGGCCATGGCATCCATGTTGGATTAAAAAAATTTTTTTTTCACAAAAAACCAAAAATTATCTGTATATTAGGTGTGTTTTTTTGTTTATCTATATAGATTTTGTGCAAAAAAACGACATCGAGATTTTTGAAATCAAAACAATTTACGTGTTAAAAACAACAAAAACTTTATCTGTATACATTTTTGAAAAATCCAGATAATTATCCAGATTTTACTTTCTCTCGATAAAAACAGTAGTGCCAAGGTAGTTTAATTGTTGTGTTCATACAGAAATATCTGAAAATATTAAACAAAAAAAAAAGCGGAGAAAACGAGGTTTGAAAAAAACTCTCATAGAAAAAAATAATCAAAAATTTGTTTGACATGGTTGCATTGAAATGTTAATATCTCGAGATATTCGCAATGCACTTTTCAGATAAAAGTCTTAAATGGATCCTGATAAGATTGTTGAACAGAAATGTTATAAAATTACCAAAGTTTTTTCGAAAAATTAGAAATAAAAATAAAAAAGTTTTTACATTTGATTTTTAAAAAATCGAAAAAAAATTCAATATGGCTACCTTCAAACGCTTATAACACAAGAACGACGCAACTAATGTTAATGGTCATGGTCTTAAAATGTAGCTAAGAATATACAGATAATTTTTGGTTTTTTATGAAAAAACAATTTTTTTGAATCCAACATGGATGCCATGGCCATATGAAAATTTTTGTTTGCATCCAACATGGATGTAATGGCCTTCCCACTTCGGAGTTAAAAAAAAAAAAAAACAAAAGCAACATTTTTGACAGACAGCTGCCAAAGTATATGTACAGTGGTGCCAAATATTTGCATGGATTTCAAAAATCCCGATGTCGTTTTTTTGCACAAAATCTATATAGATAAACAAAAAAACACACCTATTCTTAGCTACATTTTAAGACCATGACCATTAACATTAGTTGCGTCGTTCTTGTGTTATAAGCGTTTGAAGGTAGCCATATTGAATTTTTTTTTCGATTTTTTAAAAATCAAATGTGATAACTTTTTTATTTTTATTTCTAATTTTTCGAAAAAACTTTGGTAATTTTATATTTATATCTGTTCAACAATCTTATCAGGATCCATTTAAGACTTTTATCTGAAAAGTGCATTGCGTATATCTCGAGATATTAACATTTCAATGCAATCATGTCAAACAAATTTTTGATTATTTTTTTCTATGAGAGTTTTTTTTCAAACCTCGTTTTCTCCGCTTTTTTTTTTTTTGTTAATATTTTCAGATATTTCTGTATGAACGCAACAATTAAACTACCTTGGCACCACTGTTTTTATCGAGAGAAAGTAAAATCTGGATAATTATCTGGATTTTTCAAAAATCTATACAGATAAAGTTTTTTTTTTTTGTTTTTAACACGTAAATTGTTTTGATTTCAAAAATCTCGGTGTCGTTTTTTTGCACAAAATCTATATAGATAAACAAAAAAACACACCTAAATTTAATTGGGTTCAAGATTTCGTTAGCGAAATTTTGTATGGAAAATTTCGTTTCGCATCAGCAGCGTACTAGGCTTAAATATGTAAAATTAATGATATTGTATAATTAATAGGAAATTAATAATATTCAAGTTTTTGCGGTTAAATGATTTCCAACACATAGATGTGTTTGTTTTAAGTGTGTGTTTATTGTTTACCTTTTCCCTGCCAGAAATGTCAAATTAGAAAAGGAAAAGACAAAGATAGTTTTTGGAATTTCCCTATTGTGTAGTATACCCTATGAATGTTCTAAATACACAGTTTGCACATGCCCTTATGTTCTAAAATCTGATAAGCTGTTGGAAGTTTTTAACGGTGAAATTCCATTTGTCTCTTTTTTTCCCATCACCATCGCAGTTGTATGTATTTCAATTTTTCAAAAATATAAAATATTTTGCTATGTACGGTTGTTCCATCAATGTTCTCGGATTGTTTTAGGTAAGAACTACAAATTTAAAACTATTTTAATTGAAATAAATAAAATTTCTTAATTTATTCTGAAAACGACCTTAATATAAAATACCTCTATTACAAAGAAAACAAATTAAATAATTTCTCATAAGACACCGAGAAATTTTTGCTCTACATTGTGCATCAAAATAACCAAAAACAATGGAGGACACAAAACACATCGATCTCGATGAACTTGTGCGAAAAATGTATGCCTTGTGCCCAAATTTACCGCAAAGCGATGACTTTAATAAGAAATTGCGAACCAAATTGCAAGAACAAATTAAAGAAAAAGTTCCCAAAGTTGAACTTAAACAATTGGACTTAAATTATATAATATTGAATGTTAAAAATTCTTTGACCGAGTTTCAAAAACGTATTGACGAATCGGTAGCCCAACAACAACTCAGACGAACTACACGAGTCCGAAAAACTAAAACTCCAGACTCATTAGTTATAGAATATGAAAATCCAAAGCGTTCACGTAGTAAAAATAGCTCATCATCTCCATCAACTTCTACCAAAGTCGACACAGAGACTGCTTGTACTTCCACTAAATGCTGTCATCAATCTGGTTCGGATCTCGGTGGATTTGTTGAAGTTGAAAGTTTGCCTGTCTCGGCTTCAACGAATCTTGTCACAATTTTCGTTCCTTCGATTTTGCAAGAGAAGCTTCATAGTGTCAAGTACAAAATCTCGATTGATTTGAATCGTCTTGATCTGACTACGAAAATCCTGGATTTGAATGTTTCTCAGCTTGAATCTGATCTAAAACGAAACACTACGAAAGCTTCTGATGAAACGAAAAAAGGTGCAAGTCAAGAATGTAAGTTGACCTACGAAATCAAGGATCACAATAATGTTCAGTTGGTTGAAGAACAGACGCCATCCACTAGTGGAAATGCTCCTCAAATTGAGGTTAAGACTCCGGTCCATGAATCTGAAAAGCGGGATTCTCTAGAACCGGTGGTGTGCATTGTGGAAGAAAAGGAAGATGAAATGCAAGCATCGGAAAAACAACGTGCACCGAAACGAAAATTATCGAAACCATCGAATGGTCCACCTAAAAAACGTGGCCGCAAGCCGGGCTCGAAGAACAAAGCCAAAACAGAAAAGAGCGAACTGGCCAAGTATGTGGAAATGTTTGAATGCAGTGGTAACAGTCCTTCATCGGCGGTTTCTCAAATTGTTACCTCGACGACACAGAATTGGGAGGTTTTGCCGGAACAAACGCCACAAATTGCTTACTTTATGAACGGTGAATGGACGACGTTGAGTGCTCCATCGAACAATGTGACACATGCGATGGTAACAACTACTAATGGAAGCTTGATAGAGGCACCGGAAAATGAAAACTTCATTCCGTTTGATGATTTCGTAAGTAAAATTTAAATAATTTTAAACTTTAATGAAATATAGGCCCTTATTGCGAGTGTCCTTCAACTTTCGATGCGATAAAAGTCGATTGAATTGATAAATATCTGTTTTTATATTGTGTATGTGTACCGCTTTTCACCAAGATATTTGCTTTGATTTTTGTCGATCGGCAAAAGTCTCCTATCGACAGAGATTCACAATACCAAAATTTATTTGCGATGATCGACTATCGACAAAAGTTGTCTATCGATAGACAAACGACACTCGCAATTAAGGCCATAGGTACCTACAAGAATTTACAGAATAATTTGTTAAAAAAAAATTGTATTCGTTATACCTACCTGAGGTTTGGACTTTTTAAATAGATAAATATGCCTATATTGAAACAACAACAATACTAAAGAACTTTTGTTTTGTTTGTTGTTTTTCCTGTAAGCTAAAAAAAAAAATAAAAAAGAATAAAAAATGAAAAAGATAAATGAGTTAAACCCAATGTGCCATGTTTCAGATAAACTTCATATGGGTCAAAATCATGAAGGTGGAAAATTTGATGTCCAGGCATTTTTTAAAATCAAAATAACATTTCATTTAAGTTTTTTTTTCGCATTTACAAATTAAATAATAGACACGAATCTAGGAATATATATGTTTCGATTAGAAAATTTTCCATTTCTTTTTTATTGCATCTAATATACTCAAAAATAGCGTTCCCGGACATGTCCACACTTCAAAAGCTGATATTCAAATGATTTAAAAACACAATAAAGTCAATTATTTTTAAAAATTTCTTTTCTCAACACCACTAATACACAATAAAATACTCATTATAAATTTGTACATCTTTTACAAAAAAATTATATTGTATTATTTTTTATACGTTAATGAAAGTTGTCCCAAGAAAAATGACGCACCGTACCAACATTTCTTAAAGTGTCCATATTTTAATTATCTAACGTAAAAATGGTGCTGCAAGCAGTTTTTTAAAGTTGATATTACATAGTTTTATTATTCCAAACCAATTTGGTATTTTTAATCAGTATCATATCTAAATATGGGTATATTAACACTTTTATCAAAAAAGTCAAAAAAGGTAAAGAAAAAATTACTTATGACCTAAATAATTCTTACGTGCATAAAAGCCTTTTTTGGAAAAATTGGTCACTGAACCAAGAAATAAAGTTATATTTGATTTATTTCAGACCTATTATCTTAATATAATGATACATCATGCA
Source organism: Episyrphus balteatus (assembly GCF_945859705.1). Classification (NCBI taxonomy): domain Eukaryota; kingdom Metazoa; phylum Arthropoda; class Insecta; order Diptera; family Syrphidae; genus Episyrphus; species Episyrphus balteatus. The sequence goes on from NC_079135.1 coordinate 64,685,730, forward strand.
CATTGACATACATTATTTCGAGGAAAGTTTTTCTAGTACTAATTTGGTAAATTGAAAAATATTCATTTTTGTACTCTGTCCGTTCATGAACCGACGTATGTTATAGCTAAAGCGAACATTTGAACATGAATTTTTTATCATAAATAAAGGTTGATTTTTTAAGAATTCGGTCCTCAAATTTCCCGCCTCCATGATTTTGACCCATATATTAGAAACTAGTACAACGTTATATACGTTTGTGCTGAAATTGTTGTAATACAAAAAAAAAAACTCATTTAAAAGTCGAGAACTGTTTTCGCAAAAAAAAAAAAATATTTTTTAGTAAAGTTTGTTATTTTTGTTTTCCAAATAAAATGAAAAATGATAAACTATAGAAAACTCGACTTGAGCCTGATTGCAATATTGCGAGACGACGAGACGAGAGCGAGACGAGATTTTTTCTTGGTCATTTAGATGGTAAACTATTTGGTAATGTTAAGATCTTTTTTTTGGTAATTGTCTATTGTTGACAAGTAAAAGAAGAATGTAAAAAGAAGAAAATTATTTGGCCAAACATCGAAAACTAGCAACGCTCTCGTCTCGTCGTCTCGCAGTATTGTGAATCAGGCATTAAACTGAATCATAATGTAAGTCATCCGTTATAAGAACTCGATATTGATTGTTTTTTTTTTTATGTTATTTAAATTTCAGGTAAATTTTATTGATAATCCTTCACTAGATGTTGGAAATAATGTAATAGCTCGAGTTTTAGAAGGAACAGTTGACACTCAAGAAATAACACTCAACCAGCAGGGCCAACCTACTATGCATTTAGATATTGAAAATATTGAACCACCAAAAAGTGACGCAAATACTCAAACAAACCAATATGATTTATCAACTAAAAAAGACACTGGCGACATAAATCAGACTAAGAGTAGGCAATCTAATATGATTGGAAATTTATCCAAAGAAACAAATACCACCGATGTTTTGGGTTTGACAAAGACTCAAGAGAGTAACAACGTCATCTTCAGCACCTGCCGTAGTATGCCATCACTAGATATTGAAGAAGGAGACTTATTTTGTTCTACTCCACAGAGGACCAACATTTCAGATAACATTATTGCATTTAGTATGAACCCACAAGTATCTGACCATAACCGCTCGTTTAATCAAAATGAAGATACTATGGCAACAGATTCCGCGATCGAAATTGACAAAAGAGAAACATTACACTCTTCAAGTGATTGCTCGGGATTTGAAAATAATTCAAAAAGTACACATATGCCTTCTAACATTAAGGACAAGAGTGAAGTTATAAAAGAAATGTCTTTGCTTGAAATTGAAAAAGATTTTGATGATTCTCTTTTGGATTTTGGCAATTGTTTGGACGATGACCTTTTGTCGCTAGCCCCGTCATCCTGCTTCAAGTAAGTTATTTTTAATGTAATATTGATTTGTTTTCCCCTTTTATTTAATTTTATTTGACATTGTGTGATATCGTACTCTGGGGCAAGTTTCAACTTCTTAAAAAAAATTAAACTTCAAATTGGCTTCATTGGTTTATTATTATAAAAAAATTAACCCTCTATAGGCACATCATACGTGAAAGGCACACGGTTGCGAATTTGGTTTGTACTTTTCAATGTGGTATAACTTTTTTTGGTTTCAACATTATATAGGGAATATGTATATGAAATTGAGACGAATTCAAATATTTCATACAAAATTCCTAAAAAATATATTGTCACTACTATAATGATAATGTTTTGCAAACATCTTTTTTAATTTTAAAATTTTGTACAGCCAAATTGGCACCCATGTGCCGATAGAGGTTTGAAATTAAGAAAAATATTTTTTATCCTCATAACAAAAACATATAAGCATGTTTTCGAAAATCTAATAAGAATTTAAGTAAAAAAAAATGCTTTGCGTCTTGTTGGTTGCATATTGTTGTAATAACTAATCGAAGGCAATGACGGTTCCATGAATATAGTACTAAAAACCATTACAATAACAAAAAGTTAAAATGAAGTGATTTTCTTGACACGTGTGTCATTTTTCGCATTACTAATGCTTTATTTCCAATAGAAATTAACCAAATTCTATAACGGTTCTAAATTTAAAACTGTATTCATCATTTTTTAAGAAAGTGACATTTTTGGTCAAAAATATCGTTGTTTGGGAGAAAAGGAGACTTTCTATTGAAGGTCACTTGAATTTATAAAAGTAAGAACAAATAGTTTTTGTTCTTTTTGACTTTTAGACCAGCGCCAATCCGGTTTTCAGAGGGCAAAAGTTTAAAAAATGATTAGCAATATAAGGATGGTGAGAAAATTAAGGATAAATGGTACATGAAAGAAGAAAAAAAAAAAAAAATAGCCCACCAATAAATCGGGGGACAGAGGTGGGTGTTAAAAATCGTGTTTTTGACAATTAATGTCAAAAGTAGACCTTTAAAAAAAAGTTTTATGCAAAAGGTCTACAACTTATAATTAAACCATTTCTTTTTACAACCTCAAAAATATTGAGAAAAATGCAAAAATACTATTTTGTTTTTATTTTTATCTTTTACAAAAATGGTTGAATTTTAACAAAACCAGGTTAAAAACGACTTTGTTATGTTTTCAACCTTTTTTAAATGTTTTTTGAGCCAAATACTAATTTTTGGATATTTGAAATTTTTAGAAACAGCCTATTTTTCAATCAAAAAAGTTACCGAAAAAATTTTTGATTTTTGAAAATTTTGGAATGCCATTATTTAGATTAAAACCTTTTATTTAATACTATGTAGAAAAACTACACTTTTATTTCAGAAAGTTTGTTTGATTGAAAAAAAAGTATGTTTTGCTACACAATTTCCTTCAAACTAAAATATTTCCTACCTAACCGACTATTTAGTCGGTCGGAAGAAGATTCCAAGATAACATGTGTCGATTTTAATTCGGAACTTTTCACTGATAACATCGTTATTGCCAATAAATTTAATGATTTTTTCGTTAATAGTGTTATTGACATCAGTAATTCAATTCCGGTGGTACCTTATGTTGATAATATAACAGATTTACAATATACTTTCAAATTAAATTCAGTTTCTTTAACGGCTATCCGCTCTGTGCTTTTGCAGTTAAAAAATAAAAGAGATTATACTTTCTTGTCTCCTAAAATATACTTGGAAAACTTTGACCTATTGGGGCCAGCTTTACAATCAATAATAAACAAATCTTTTGAAAAAGGTGTCTTCCCGGACTCTTGGAAAGAATCAATAGTGTGTCCCATTGAAAAAATATCAAATACAAAAAAATGTGATGAATTTCGACCAGTGAACAGTTTGCCTTTATATGAAAAAATTTTAGAAAAACTTGCCTTTCAACAAGTTGAAAACTACTTTGAAAATAATAAAATAATAATTGACTCCCCATCTGGTTTTCGAAAAGCGCATTCTTGTGAAAGTGCCTGTAATTTTATTGTCACAAACTGGAAGGAAAGTGTTTCTGAACGAAAATTTGTTTATAGTGTTTTCTTAGACTTGAAACGTGCTTTCGAAACAATTGATCGATCAATTTTGTTAAGTAAATTGAACAAATATGGAATTAAAAACATTGAACTTAACTGGTTTAAGACTTACCTCGAAAATAGAACTCAGAAAGTTAAAGTAAATGGACATTTTTCAAAACCAAATTATGTTGATCTGGGCGTTCCTCAAGGATCTGTATTGGGGACTCTAATGTTTATAATCTACATTAACGACATTGTTAGCGTCTTAAAATATTGTGAAATTGCCCTGTTTGCTGATGATGCTTTGATTTACTGTGCTGGGGAAACTATTGAAGAATGTCACAAGAACGTGCAAGAAGACCTTAATAGTGTACATGAATGGCTGTGCCAAAATAAACTCAAATTAAATGCTCAAAAAACTAAATGTATGATATTATCAAATAAAACATGTTTTAATTTCAATGGCAATCTGATAATCAAAAATCAAATAATAGAAAAAGTTGATAAAATAAAATACCTGGGCATTATGATAGATAGCAAACTTACTTTTGAAAGCCATATTGAATATACTTGCAAAAAAATTTCAAAAAAGATAGGTTTTTTAAAAAGAATTAGAAGAGATATAACTTTGTTAACAGCAATTTATATTTATAATGTCATTGTTAAACCGCATTTCGAGTATTGTTCAACTATTTTGTTTTTATGTAATGAAAGTTCAATTGCCAGACTCCAAAAACTGCAAAATAAAGCAATGCGAAGCATTCTAAAATGTAGTAAATATACGTCAATTAATTTTATGTTAGAATCTTTAAAATGGCTTACCGTTAAACAAAGAATTGTTATGAATATGTTAATGTTTGTCTTTAAAATTAAAAATAATTTAATGCCAGTATATTTGTCAAGATATGTTCAGTAGGGTGGAGTGAAAAAAAAAGTTGTCTTATTTTTTGTTCTACATAGCCAGGATGGGTGCCATTTGGAACTTAAATAACGGCAAAAAAGTTTCAGATCGATCAAAGAAGTTTTAGAGGGTTCACAAGTCACTTGAAAAAAATGAAAACACCATAGAGGTTAATTTATGGAGTTTTTTGAGTTTTTTTCTGTTTTACTCAGTTTTTTTGATTTGAAAAACATGTACATTATTGTTTATTGTTCAATTTTCATTAAAAAATTGCGATTTTATTGACTTAAGGCCCTTACTGCAAGAATCCATGGGCGGCGAGCACTCCCAACCCCCATGATCCAGCCACGTAAAAACAAAAAATAAAGAAATTTCTTAGACAAAAATAGTTTTGGTTTTTTGTTAATTTCTCGAAAATGACAAGATTTTTTTGGATGCGGTTTTCTGTTTTTCTTTAAAAACAAATAACAGCATCGAATTTTAAAAACTTAAGTAGTACTTATTTACATAAAATTTTGAAAAAAATTAGTTTGAAATTTTTTTTTTTCAAAATTTTGATTTCTAAAATTAATTTTTCAAAAACTGTGCCAGAAAAAGGCCATATTAAACATTTTTGTAAAAGACGAGGTTTTAGGCTTTACAAAAAGGTATAGCACGTTATTGTAAGTATAACCGTTGATTTTTAATATTTTTTTGTTTCAAATTAAATAATTTCTTTTTTTAATTGCCCCTCCCCGCTAAACGAAGGGGAATAGACCCTCCTCCCATACGATTTTTTTCTTGTCTCGACCGAACTTACACGCTCTAACTTTTTGGCACACTGCTCCATCTCTTTTGAAAATTGCTCCCAGTACATTACTTCCAAAAAGCATGTAAATTTTCAAGGGCGTTGTGAACCCTCAAGATATTTTTTGATCGGGCTGAGATTTGGTATGCTCTTTTTTAATGACTAATGGCACCCGTCCCTGGTATGTAGAAGAAGAAAAAAAAAAAAAAAGAAAAAAAAGTGCAGTTTCACTCCGCCCTAATGTTCAGTACGTTCGTGAAGTTCAGCCTTATGCACTTAGAAATATGAATGATATGAGACTGCCTAATTTTATAACTGCCAGAGCTCAAAATTCCCTTATATACAAAGGTTTTAAGATTTTCAATAAATTACCGAGCCATGTAAAATGTGAAACAAATATTAAAAGAATTAAGAGAAGCATTGTGGAATTTGTAAGACTGAAATATTAATTAAGTATTTATAAACATATTTAAATTTTAAAAAAACTTGTTAATTGTTACTAAAGCCTAAATAATGTGCTAATAAAATATTTATTTATCTATCTATCTATCCCTGTGGGCACCGATAGAAAGTCTGTAGTGTGCGGGTGCTCTTAAGTAGAGATGCCGCGAACATTCGGCCACTATTCGGTATTCGGCCTATTTTTCTGGTATTCGGTATTCGGCCGAATAGTTTAACTATTCGGCCGAATACCTAATACCAAATGGAGAAGAAAAATGACTTAAATTATTATACCAAAATGTGTGTTTTATTGAAAAATTTTAGTACTCATAATCTACTAAAGGCAACTTGTGGTGAATGAAAACTATTTGTTCCGCATTTGTTGGTAGTAAACGATTACGTTTATCTTCGTAGACTATTGCTGCTTCGAAAAATAGTCTTTCGCTGTAAACACTTGTAGATAGACTTTAGAAAATGTTGTCAAAATATGAAATTTTGTAGTATTTGTTGACCACCACTTGTATGGGTCCGCCGTTCGACCTTGGCGAACAGTCCTCATATATAATTCGACCTTTGCAGTAGTAGGTAGTGTGTTCAGACATTTACATATCTTAAAAGTAGTTCAGTTATTCATCGTTACAATACGATGTTGTTGGGAATTTTTTAAGCCACATCTATTCTTGAGACAAAGTATAAAATTTTTGAAATTACCAACGTTTTTTTCTGAGTGTCCTTGGCCGAATATTCGGTATTCGGCCGAGGAGCGTGGCCGAATATTCGGTATTCGGCCAAATCAATGTTCGCGGCATCTCTACTCTTAAGATCGATTTTTGAAGAATTTATTTTCAAACTCCAATTTCTTTCAAAATTTTATTAAATTAAGTACTGCATAACTTTGTTTTCAAAACTTCATTTTCATTTCATTTGTTTATTTACATACTTGCATTTTAAGATACATTAAATTCAATGTAGAAAACCGGATTCGAAAATGTTTTTTCGTTTTTGAGAAAATTGAGAAATAAAACTTCTATATTCTTAGAAACCCCTTTATATTTTGTTGGCTGGCCTTTTTAGTAGATTATTTTTTGAAAAAGTTATTAGCTTCACAAAAAGGTATAGCTAGCACGTGTTTTAAAACTAAATAAAGTTTTTTGAAGATTTTCCCTGTTGGTTAAACGGAGTGTAATTAGTCCTACCCCCTACCATACGATTTTTTTTGTCTCAATCCAACCTATAGCTCTAACTTTTTGCCACATTGCAATCTTCAAAGTCATACAATTTTTCAACAGCACTATTTAGATGATCGTTCGATGTGGGCGAATTTTGAAAATGATTCCTAGGTTTCTAGTGCTGCAGAGATATTCAATAGCCCCATCTTCAAGCTTCAATGGGCATATGACAGAAAGATCAGATAAAAGATTTGGTGGTACTGCACTACAAATCATAAGCGTATATGTAGATAAATTTGACAATGCTTAATCACAAGTAGTAACTTATTTAGGAAGGGGGAGAAAAGGATTGGTCGTAAGATCTCTGCGGAACTTCAGGAATTATAGGAGTGACCGTTAACGGTTCTGAAAAAATAAATCATGAAATATGGGCCCAATCTAAAAATATTATTTCAATCAAAAAAAGCTATTAGCCGTTTGCAGTTTGCAATTGTTTTTTTTTTTAGAGCAAACCTATATGACGATCAGATTGTGCTCGAAAATCTCTTTTATTTTTAAATTTTACCATACATCGAAGAAATTTACTTGGAAATAAAGTTAAATATAACACAAAATGGGAAATGATTGTTATTTTATTTTTAATTTCTTCATTTGATGTTGGCCACATTTTGTAGATTAATTGTTTGTGTTCCTTTCAAGTTTATATTGTTAAAATCCAGACAACAAGATAAGATTATCTTCAAGCAATATTCATTTTTTTATATTTTGTGTACTTAAAGACACTTTTCTTTTTTCACAGCTCTCCTTTAGATGATCGCTTTGCTGATTCAAATTTTTTAAATGTCGAAGAACCCGAAACTAAATCTTGCACTGACACTTCCAATTCAGTGCCTGCACCAAGAAGTCATCTCGAAACAAGTTTGGTTACTCTTTATGAAGATGAAATTAATCCAGCATTAAAAAACTTTAAAATACCTAGAGTTAAAATAGTTCGCCAAAAATCATTGGACGATAATTTATCCGAAAAACTTCCCACCGTCATCCTGCCGCCTACATTGAAAGAACCCGAAAAACCAAACGCTGTACGTGTTTCATCTCCATTTTCATTAACAATTCCACCAAAACCCCAAACTCACAATTTGTCTCTGAATCTAAGAAATGTAAGTGGCGCGACTCCTCAAATGATGTCAACTCTTGAAATATCAAAGATATTTGGCTCTTTGTGCTACAAGTTCTTAGCCGATATGTGCTTTGAGAACCCTTGTAAATTTAGTCATCAGTTTTTGGACCTTGGTATTATTTCAATATCTATAAGCGTTTTGCGAAATGAAGTATTGAATTCCGCTTATAGATTTATTTGGCGCCATAACAAATTGTTTAAATTCTACTTTCCTATCTTCTGTGAAGAATATGGACGTCGTAACATGCGCCAGAAGCTGTCGACAATGGTACGCGACTGTGAATTGCAACCAAAGTGTACGTCATTTTTAAAAAATATCTACAACACTTTAACGGGATGTGGATTTAGTAAAGTAAATGCTTGTCGTTTTGTGTTAGCTAGAGTTCGAGACAGATCACATTTAACAATCGATACTCTTTTGGAAATAATTATTGAATCTGATGCCCAAATGTTTGTTTCTGCAATAGAACAATTTTCTACTGTTAAGGGATATAAATTTGCTATGAAAAATATTAATGAGTTGGCAACGATTTGTTTGCGCTCTGGCAGCGCTGAACTTGTTCCTGCTCTCATTAAATGTTTAATAAATGTTGACCAGACTGAATTTTTAACGTTACGATCACCGGAACTGATTCAACTGTTGGAAATGATAAAAAGCGGTGGAGAAATGTAAGTTTGTGTCTAAAGTAATTATTTGGACTTAACAATGACGTATGCTCTTTAAGGTATGTGTACCTTGAATGGAAAAGGTATTTCATTTCATATATAAATATTTTCTTTGAAAGAATGTATTATTTATTTTAATTTCTAAAATGAATTCAAATAAAAATGTATTATTTTAAAACTGTTTAAGGGCAATATCATGCGTGTTTTTTTCTATTTTATTTTAAATAAAGTTTGATGAATCTCATGTCTTTTTTTTATTTCTCTTCAAAGTTAAAAAACTATTAGTCATGTTTTAACTAAATGTTTCTATTTATAATGAGAAAAGAACAAACATGAACGTGATGTAGTTCTATGAAGTTTGGTGTGAAAAATATTTCGTGTCTGCCAGTGTTATTTGAAGTTATGAATGTTATTATAGAATAAAGAAATGATATTTGGAAGAGAAAAATCACCCGTGTTCTGAAATGTGTTCGGGAACAGGGCTCCCATTCCAAAAATTGCTAGACTATCGTTTTTTTTTCAGTTTGAATTTTTATTCGCTTTAATAATGATAAAAACCTAAAAGCTTTTTGATTGGGATCCCTTCTCCCAAATACATTTCTCCGGGAGTTTTCATTCAGAATAAGGCTGAATTTAATAAATACATTGTTCAATTTGTTTTGTACGCCACCAACACAACTTAAAGAAATTTTAAGACTTAAAGAAAAGTAAAAATCCATTGATTTAGAAATTAAAAAAACTACAAGGAAATCAAGTTTTACGCAAAAATTCAGGTCGAATTTCAAATTCGCAATTCAAATTTAAACACAAAACTAGTATAGATGATTCAGTTTGAAGTCATCTTTTGATGGGATACGAATCTCTATAGTTCATAGAAAATATACCAAGTACAACCACTTGCTATTCTCCTGAGACCCAGGACTGTAAAATTAGTGATAAGAACTATCACCGGAGATCCGAGGGGGTTAAGGCAGCATTATAATCCATTGTGATTTCGGGCCTCAACCAATCAGCTTCTCTAGCCAGCTGCTTCCAGTTTCGCAGGAAAATTTTCAAAAAGTTTCCCAAAAAATAACATTGACAAAAAAAAAAGAACTCTGAAAACAATTTTTTGTCGAAGCATATATGTTTTAAGCCGCACAAAATTGCATTTTTGATTAAGTGAGAAAAAGCTCAAAAAACAAAAAATTTTCAATTTATTATAATTCAGCAAAACAAAATATAAAATATAAAAATTTTCAATTTCGATATGGCTTTCATTCCATTCGATTTTCGAAACCTAGCTGAATATGGTGGTGTTATTTAAAACAATCAAAGAAAAAACAATGCTAACTTTACTTTTGAAACTGTGTAATTTTGTTTATTTTAATCATAATTTAATCCAGATCAGATCATGACAATAACATTATGAGGTTTTTACACAAGATAATATTTCACATTTAAATAATTAATTTGAGATACGATTAAATTTTTAGATTCCCGCTCTTTCGAAAGCACTGAGTTGATGACCCAATCGTTCTTCTTTTGCTTTTCGCTCGGAGCTTATCTTTTTCGAACAAGTGTAGCTATTCAGGAATGTTTGAACATCGATTTTACCATTTAAAAATTGCTCCACATGCTTTTCGCAATCCGTATCGGAATTTGAAGCAGCTATTTGAAGAAGTTCCTATGAACAAGAGTATAATGAATAAGATTTTAAATTAATTTTTTTAATGATATAACTTACTCTTATATGCTGGGGAGCAAATTCTTCAGATTTTTTAATATACTTGAGGTTAAGTTGATCACATTTTTCGCCTAGATTTTTTAAGGCTGTGACGTCATCATTCAGTTTGAGTTTAAGTTCACTTAAATTAGATTCTTTTGATTCGTTTTCTCCTAAAAAAAACAAGAGGATTATTAATTACTTCGAGTAGATATCTATCTTTTGTAACGATATCTGAATTTTACTTGATATGTTTTCAACTTGGTTAATCATTGAGTCCAATTCTTCATTTAGATGCTGAACAACTGACATCTCTTCGATAAAGTCATCAAAGAATTCTGGATCCGTGTCCAATTTTTTGAGTTCGTCTAAGGACATAGCTGATAAGTTTGGTAGATCATGATCCGTGTTTGAAGGTATTGTTAAATTATCTAATGGTGAACCATCTTTGCTGCTACCTGCAGATGCATTAGGACTGACTTCATTTGTTGATAATAGTGGTGGAGGAAATTTTTCAAATTCTCTTATTATGGCCTGAACAACTCTTCCCAAATCAGAATGCTTAGAATACTGTAAATAAATATTATATTATACATAAGTGACATGGCTCTTTACTAAAATAACTATTGTATATGACATAAGAAATAAAATCAAATGCATGACTTAGTACCAACTTTCTGTTCTTTGAGTAAAAGTTGCCACAGATGTATAAAATAATTCTGTATGACCAATTTGGGTTTGAGTCAGAATTCTTTTAATCAATCGCTTTCATTTTGGTACCCAAGTCTAAAACTAAAACCTGTTTGTAAATAGGCAAGTCTTAAAAATGATAGACCATTGTCAAACCATACAAATATTTTTCAGGGTGTTGCGAGAAATTGAGTTTTATTAAAACTCCGAACTGTTAGCTAGTGTGTAGCGAAATGGCGAATGAAATATAAATTATTTTGATTTATTAATTGTTTTCAATTATAAACCAACGTTTAATTGAAAGATTTGTAAAAAAAAATACTTTTTCAAAATTTCATTACATTTTCGTATCCGACCCCCTCCCATATGATTTTTTTTTGTCTCAACCCAATCTCTAAAAAAAGTTTCATCAGTCAAGAAAATTGCTTTCCAATGAGTACCAATTTTTTGGTCTCTAAAATCTTCCAAATCTTATATGGTGGTATAAGGTATAAACAGACAATTTTCATTGGATGACAAAAAATTGGGGGCAGATGTGAGCTTATTTTCTCCCAATGATTTGTCTTATTTTTGGATAAAATTAACCAATCTTATAAACAGACAATCTTCACTTGGTAGAAAATTGACAATTGGTTGCTATAGAAAGGCTTTTGACAGTTCGGCCAATATTGGAAGATCTTTTAATCATGTATACTTATACTACGTTTCCACCTACCCTAAATCCGAGATTTAGCTAAGTAGATTTAAAATAAATCTCGAGATTTATTCTAAATCCACTTCGCTAAACCTCGGATTTAGGTTCACCTACCCTAAATCCAAGAAGTTCACCTACTTTCAATTCGAGATTTAGAATAAATCCCGAGATTTTTTCTAAATCTACTTAGCTAAATCTCGGATTTAGGGTAGGTGGAAACATAGTATTAGCTTAAAGTTTGGATTTATAAATTTGTATGGTTAAGCCTAGTACGCTGATGTGAAACGAAATTTTTTGTCGGTCTCCAAGAGGATAACGAAATGCTAACGAAATCTCGACGGAAAAATATTCACAAATTGCAAAACATAAATAATAATAAAAAATCAAACACGCATCTCAGAAACGCATGCATTGACATTTTTCGTTTACGATTTCGTTATGTAATTTTTGTGTGGGATTTTTCGTACTAGGCTTTACCATTAAAATTAAGCAAAAATATTTAGTAAAAAAAGGGAATAAAATGAGATTATAATTAACTGTAAATTCCCGACTCTTTGGAAAAATGCATTCCTTATTCCAACTCATAAGAAAGGCAAAAAAAATTTAATTCTAAATTAAAGGCCAAAAGCTAAACTATCTGCTATACCCAAAATGTTTGAATCTATTATTTGTGATGTTTTGTCTTTTCACTGTTCCTCCGTTTTATGTGACAACCAACATGGATTTGTTAAAAAGAGATCCCAATTACAAATTTGTTACAGTTTACTACATACTGTGACGCGTTAGAAAAAAAAACAACAAGTTGACTGTATTTTCACTGACTTCTTCAAAGCATTTGACAAACTAACCCACAATATACTTTTAAAAAAACTGCAAAATATGGGTCTTAACGACAGATTTGTTTTATGGGTATCTTCGTATCTCAAAGATAGGTTATATATAGTGTTGTTTTTAAAAGTGAACGTTCTAAATGTTTTACTGTTAACTCTGGTGTACCTCAGGGTAGCCATCTTGGCCCGTTATTATTTGTACTATTTATTAATGATCTTCCGTCTGTCCTAGTAAATTCTTTGTCTCTTATATATGCTGATGATGTAAAAATTTTTCGTACAATCAACTCTGCAAATGACTGTGATCTTTAACAAAGAGATCTTCAACGTTTCTGGGAATGGTGCAATATTAATGGTTTAGTTTTAAATATTGGCAAGTGTAAAACAATGTGTTTTACACGCAAAAAAAATGTGATTGTTTATAATTATGCGATTAATCTATCACCACTAACTAATTTGTCTAGTTTCACTGACCTTGGGATAGTATTGGACTCAAAATTAACTTTTACTGACCATTTTGACTACATTATTAAAAAAGCTAACATGACTCTTGGTTTTATCAAAAGATTTGCTCGGGAATTTCGTGATCCTTACGTTTTAAAAACTCTTTATGTCTCATTCGTAAGATCCATTTTAGAATATGGTTGCGTTATATGGGCGCCATATTATGCGGTTCATATAAATAGATTGGAGTCCGTTCAAAGAAGATTTATGAGATTTTGCTTAAGATTTCTACCATGGCCAAATCGAATTAACTTGCCACCTTACGCTCAACGTATTAAACTTATAAATCTTCCATTTCTAACTAGTCACAGAGCGTATCTACAATTTTGTTTTATTGTCGGGATAATCAATGGATCGATTTCAGCTCCATCGATCCTCTGTCGATTAAATTTCATTGCTAGTCAGTATAGTTTGAGAAGGCAGTTGCCAATCTCTAACATTTACAGTAGATCAAACTACGGTGCTAATAGCCCTTTAAATCTTTTAATTAATATTTACAATAAAAATTCAAATATAAATAACTCTAGCGTTGACAATATAAAATGACTTAACTTTAAAAAAATATTCTTTATTCAAAATAACCCATAATGTACATTAGATGTAAGTTTTTCTTTTTAGTTTTGTAATAATATAATACCTATATATGTAATTTTAATTTTAAGAAAATGTACCTATTTATAACGTTAGTATTTAACGAATAAACTTATAAACTATATAGACCTCTCATAGAAAAAAGGAACGAAAAACTCTGTGCATTGAAACGTAAATATTTCGAGATCTACGCGCAGCACTTTTCTAACCGGGGACTCATTTTCGAATAATTATTGAAGTAAAATATACTTTAATTCTTTTTTTTTTAAATGACGTTGCCTAAATATCTAGTCCCTAATATTTCCTGAACGTGCCCAATGTTAGTAATCAGTGGGGTATGGAAGGGGGGGGGGGGCCCAACCCCCCCCCCCCCCCCCAAGCCTCCAAGACAATATTACTATTTAGCTGATTTCTTCATAATGTACATGATTAACTGAAACTTGTTCGTAAATCTTAGAGATTTGGAGGCAGCTCAGATATTTGAGCCCCCTCCAAATTCTGAAAAGGCTGTTTGTGTTTGTTTGAGTAAGGGCCTTAGCTGACGTTGAGGGTTGGGATACATTTTTTTCGGATTTTATTCCAATTCGGAATTCTTCAAATATTTTTTTTTGTTTTATTTTGGCGTCGAATTACATCACCGTTAAATTTTGTAAAACTTCTTATGCAAACTCTAAACACCGTATTTGATCGTCGTCAGTATATTTACTTTTTTTCAAAATAATATTTTTCTCAAAGATAATAGAAATTTTTGGTAACTTAAAATCTTAGCGGTCAACATAACTAATGGTTTCTTTAAGGAAATTCCAGTTTGCGCTTCTGAAAATTAGTTTTTCAGACTTTCACGTTCTGCATTTCACTTTTTGCGCATTCACTTTCCGATAGTGAATTTAAATGTTCTGCATTTTTTCACTCATTTTGGATTTTCTGATCGAAATCAGTTCACTTTGTTTCTGTAAGTGAAATTGGTGCCTTTTTCAATAAATCTGCAATCTTTGGACAAAATTTGTTGTTAATTTATTTATATCATAATTCATCACTGCCTCTGTGTTTGCACGTCATTCGCTTTACACTTTACCTAAATAATTTTTTCTTGAGTATTTACAAATTGCAATAATATCGCCCATGTTCTGCCTTTCACTTACATACATATTGGATATGTCTCGAAAAATGTGTCTACTTATTTTTTCTTTTAAATTCTGCTTTTTTTCATTATAATTGTAAATTAAATTGCATCCATGCTCAAAGCAGCAGTAATAATTTCACTTTAGAAACAAAATAAAAATGGATGATACTTCAGTTTTGACAGTTCGAAGCATTTAAGAAGTTGTCGAAATCGATCGAAGATCCATTTCACGTGAAATTGAAAAGTGATTTCAATTCAGTACAGTTCAAAAACAAGACGTGATAGGAATAAATACGTAAACAGTTTTGAATTCAGCACATGACAAAGTTCAAACGATATAAAGTGTTTTTTTTTTAAGATTACTCAATACCTTGCTGTTTGTGTAAAATGATTGAGATAAAAGAACTTTGAAAAAAACACTACTTTGACTGTGAAAGGAAGACAGTAGTACGAAGCTGCCGAGAGCAGTAAAATGCAACTTTCAGTACTGCAGCACAGCGCTTTTTCTCTCGATCAAAGACGAATAAAAAAAAGATAAAAATGTTCCTACATTTATGTACCCTATACAAAATTTTTGAAAAATTTTCCAGCCCCCTCCAAAATTTTGTCTGGATACGCCACTGTTAGTAATTAATTAAAAAAGAAAACATTGGGCACGTTCAGGGAATATTAGGGACTAGATATTTAGGCAACGTCATTTTCTGAACGGAAATTGGAGGAAATTGACTAAATTAGTTTGAATGTAATGCTATTGTCAAATTTCGAACTTTATTTAAGAATTTTACCGGTCGCATGGGTAAGACACCAAACTTCCCTCAACTATAATGAACAAATAAAATGAATTATAACCGATAATGCACTTTTTAATTGTTTTCACACAAATAAATTTAATTTTGCTAAAATAATTCTTTAATTAAAAACAATCTGCTGTCATGTTGACAAAAAAACTTTCCTAAATTTTTAGGGAAAATTTTCTTGCCTAACTTTCCAGTCAGCTTTCTAATAAAATTACCTAAATTGGAAGGATTTTTTTTGACAGCTGACCAATCAGAGACCGAGAAATTACCTAAATATTTTGTCCCTAACGTTTCTGAACCTGCCCATTCAGAATTTTTGGCAATCAACCCTGATCGTTTTTGGGCTATTATTGTCAAGTCGTTTATTTATTTAGTCAAAAAATGAAGAATTGAATAGGTATATTAAACTATGATTAATTAAAATTTAAAAAAAATTGTGATAATTCTATGTTGACAACTATAAAATACATACGTTAAGCAATCCAGGGGCATTTTCAACATCAAATCCATTCGAATTAACCCAATGATGTTGGACAAGTGGAGATACAATTATTTTTGGTTTTTCCGTGGGAAAATTCTTACCAAGTTGGACGTTTAGGTAAAAAATTCGACCACCCGATTCAAATTGGATAGTGTAATCTTCATTTTCGGTTATTTCACGAACACTTAAAGTGAAAATAACATTGAAAATAATTTTAATTAGAATAGAGCAGCCCTGGGGCTAGAAATTTGACTACACACAACACACTCACTTGTCATTGAAAATCTTTAGCGTGTCGATTTGTCTTTTGCGAAAATCCAAATCGTAGGTGTTATTGTACTGCCTGGGAAGCATTTCATTGCATTTGAATCAAGATATGAAGAGTTTTATTTTAATGGAAATCAAATTATTTTATAAATGTTGGTTTTCTTTAATTTTTTTTTGTTTAAATTTAATTTTGTTAAACAGCAAAAAATGACAATGCAAAACGGAATGGAAGGAAACTATTTTGATTTGGTATTTTTGTATTCTTTTTCTTGGGGGAGCAAAAATTGAAGTAAACAAAAAAAAACTGCATTACCTACTGGGCCAGTTCAGTTTATGTACTGAAATCATTTCAGAAAGTTATAATTAGCCCTGTTCCATTGGAGGTGGTAGTTTACTACTAGTAAATGTTTTAGTTAATCTAGTACTTTCATCTACTCATGCTCTTCTTCCCGAGTAGATACGATTTGTATTGAATTCGTTGAAAGTGCGTTCCATTGAAAATCGCTAGTAAACTACTAGTAGTACTTTGCCACCTCCCAATGGAACAATATAATTATAACTAGGGAAAAGGTGTGTTCATACTTCCGTGTGAGTTGCATTTAAATGTTTACCCTTGCGGTTTGTATATAGTGTGCCTGGCTAACAGTTCGATGCAAATGGTCTGGTATCGTTGCAAGAGTGCAAAAGTGTAACATTTTCTTACACTAGAGGTATTCACGATCTGGTGCAACAGGCCTAGTATTATTTTTTTACAATAGATCGTGAACACAGCTCTTCTTATGTATAGTTAAAATTGAAGCATGAATGAAATCCATGATATTATTTATATCAGCTTCAAGGCTTAACTACATACACCACTTTTTGAAAAAGTACAAATGTGAAAATATTTTTTTTCTGGCTAACGCAATTGTTTTGTGAAAAAGAGTATACAAATTGTTTATTAGTCGAAAAAATAAGCTTTCTGCATCATTTGTTTTAATTTTTCAGGCCGAAAATCTATACAAAAATGCTTTTCAAAAATTTCACTTTTGTACTTTAAGGCTTCATTCGGCTTTTTTTTTACGGAGTTGTTCCTCCACTGTGCTTATTTTTTTTCCATTTTTTATAAATTAATACTTTGTTTTGTTAATTTTCACATAAAAAAAAAAAAAATAAGTGGCGACGACCATTAGGTGTGTTTTTTATTACCACCGGTCTTAACTGGACAAAAAAAACGCAGTCGGGGCTAAGCAATTTACATGTTAAAAACAACAACACTTTAGCCCCTTGGGCTTAGTTGTTTAGCCCGGAGAATTCTTTGGGCTTAACTTTTTTAAGAGTTTTAAATCTGTGCTACCAAACCATAAATTGTTTAGAATTTGCTTAGAAACGTCAAAACTGACGTTTGAAATGACAAAATAAAATAAAAAAAAAAAAAAAACTAAGAAAAATAATTTAATTTTTTCAAACTGAAAACAACATCTTGATGTTGGAGATGTTCTTGCATTTTTTTCATGTCTGGAAAATCTCCAGGTGATATTTGATGTTCTCGCTGTAACCTATCATAAATTTGTCCCAGATTCAAATCTTTCTTTTTGCTTTCCTTTCCAAACATCGAAGGCATGTCTTTCCTCAGCTCGGCAATCATATAAGCATGATCCTTCGACTTAGCAGAACTGGTAGTTTAATTGGTGCTTACATTCACAGCTCTGGAAGCAATCGCATGGCTAAGACTCTGTCGACCAGGGTCATGTTATTGGTCGTCAACAACAAAGGATGGAAGAGTAAGTATACCAAATCCATCACTTTCATTTATCTTATTCAAACCCTTCTATTTATCCTTTTTAGTAAACAAGTGGCCGTGTTATGTTGGGACATTAAAGGCTTGGCCACACCGAAGGGTACATACGGTAGCGGTACGGGTAATTGTATGAAAAAAATTCCACATCTGAACGTTAATGTGTCAGTTTTGAATTTTTTTCATACAAGTACCCGTACCGCTACCGCATGTACCCTTCGGTGTGGCCAAGCCTTAAGGCTTGGCCACACCGTAGGGTATGCGGTATAGCGGTAACGATATTTGTACTAAAAAAATTCCACACCTGAACGTTGATGTGTCAGTTTGGAATTTTTTTCATACAAGTACCCTCACCGCTACCCGTACCGCTACCGCATACCCTCCGGTGTGGCCAAGCCTTTAAAAAAGGGTGGCGATAAATACCGAAAAGAAAGGATTATTTATGCTTTGAATGAATATTGAAATATCTTTATCGTCAACTCTGTTGACCAATGATCGCATTGAAAATCACTTCCTTGCATTCCCGATTAAGGCGGGGAAGAATACGGTTCAAAGTATAAAACGAGCCCAAGTAATCAATGCCAAACATTTACTCGTTTATATTGTATGGTGGTAAATTTAAATTCTAAATGGCAGTGTTATGATTCAGCAGCAGAAGCTTGTTCTTACTATGATTATTGCTACCCACGTCGGTTCAATGAAGTTTCCTCAACATCTGCTGCAAGCTCAACAAGTGGGACTGCATTTAAGTTAATTTTAATTTAAGTTACGTTTAAATTTAATATTATATTTACAGCGCAGAAGATAATTGTCAATAATGGATTACAAATTCCATCAATATGCAAAAACAGAAGGAATAGCAGACAAAAAGACAAACACTTGCAATTCTAAAACTAGATTGATCTTTAAATTCCTTAATTGAGCCTTTTCTGACTCCCTCTTTATTCAAAAATAAGTACAGGTCGTTTCAATTCAAAAGTCCCATGAAAAGTTGAGCAAAAATAAAAAAAAAACTTTACAGTTTTTTCGTATGTTTCCATACTTTGCAGTGACTGCTTTTTGTTCCGTCAATTCCATTATAATCTTTGAACAACAACAACATCTTGAAGGTGCTACCACCAAGTGTTTCATGGCTAGAGTTACAGTACTGTTTCACGGATGCCAATCCGATCATCAGACTCCTTATTCCATTTTGTATGTGGTGCTTAGTCTAGTAATTTTTCATTTAATTTGAAAAACTTTTTCCGTCACACTTGAGTATTTAACCTAGACCAAGTGAGTTCAGAAGCCAGTACACTACGCACTGCGCTACCTCACCCACATGATTAGCTTCACCCAATTGTAGGCTTTATAGTTTAACAACATTCAAATGAATAGACTTAGCATTTTAACTAGCTCCTTTCAAGTATGATTATTGTTATTCGGCTCTTTCATGTTTTTCTCCATACTCTTAGGCATAGCAACAATTCGTTGCATATACGAAAGGAGGAAAGTGATTAGAAAGATGTTAGGCGCGGGCCCTGATTATAACCTGAAATTTTGGCAGCACTGTATAAATATAAAAGCTATTTAGAGGTTGTTTAACGTTAAACAACCTTTAAGATTCTTTTATAAATATGGCTGATAATAAATTTTTTGTTGTTTTTAACACGTAAATTGTTTTGATTTCAAAAATCGTTTTTTTGCACAAAATCTATATAGATAAACAAAAAAACACACCTATTATATCCTCTAACAGATATTTATAAAAGAATCTTAAATGTTGTTTAATGTTAAACAAACTCTAAATAGCTTTTAAGTACAAAATGTGTATTTATAAAAAATTTACACATTTAAGCAACGTTGCTTAACGATTGCTTAACTTAAACGCCATTCACCGCGTTTAGAGCTTGCTTAGAGCCATTTTAAGATTGATTTGACCAGATATGAATTATTACTAAGATCGTGAGCTCAGTATCATGGTAATAATTTATCTAGGGTGTGGGGTGAAGGCGTATGAAATTATTCCCTAACAGGAGTTTGAATTTAAAATTAAAGAATGTTAAAAACAAAATTAAAATGGTTAATACAAATAAAAAAAATTAATGCTCTCTGACTTTGCTCTGTGTATTTTATTAAGGAACCCGACGAAAGCAAAATCATCGTCAACGACCTAATGTGTTTTTTTTTTGCAGTCAAGATTAAGAATTTTTGTTTACATACCCTCAAGCTGTCAAAAACCACGTGATGTTTCATAAATGTAATAGTATTTTGTACTAGATTAGTCAATTCCCCTTCATTTTTTGACACAACTATCGATTAGTTAATCATCTGTGGAAATTCGATTATAAATAAAAATTTAAGCAACGTTGCTTAAAGGCGAATTAAATATTTAAGCAAGCTTAACTAAACAACCTTTGAGAACCAATCTAAGCAAATCTAATGTCGTTTTCTATTGACTTTTGAGATTTTAGTGTAAAATTCTCAGATTTTCCACTGAAAATAGAATATGAAATCTAGTTTTGTAATTGTGTGCGAAATCTGTGCGTATAAAAAAAATAAAACAAAAACAAATGTTCAGACAAATGTCAAACAGAGGAGTGTGTGTGAAAGTGCGTGTGTTTGTATGCGTGAATCTTGATAAAAATCCAGAATCAGATTCTTGAATCTCAGATTCATTTTTTTGTCATTTTTTTGAATCTCAGGACGCAAATAGATCATGAAATCTGAGATTTGTCCACTATTTCCCCTCTTCACCCCCCTTTCAGCTGTCAAATTCACAAATCTCATTCTGAGATTCGTCAATAGAAAACGACATAATAAATACGGCTGTAAGAATACACGCCACTTTTCCTCAAAATTGAAATGTCAAAAGTTTTTTTTTCTGTTTTTTTTTTTCTTCGACACTGACGTTTGGCCCAATCGACATAATATGGACGCAGCTTAAAAGTAAAAGGAAATTTACGTAACTTCAAGATCCTGAAAAAAATATCCCTTTTTTTTTGTCATTTTTTGTCATGCTGTGCCCCCCAACAAGAACAACGCAAGGAAATGTCAATGGTACCGCCAAAATATATAGAATGCTGAAATATTCAACAAAAAAAAATAACTCAACGCGATATTAAATTACAAATAACATTTTATATTTTTATTTTATATTTAATTTAATGAAATAAATGCTGAAATGGATAAGCAATGTTTTTTGTGCAAATCCAAAGCAAAAGATGAAGTCAAATTTGGTGAATTCATGACCCGTGGCAAAATCTCTGTGCACTATTTTTGTTTGGTATGTCTTCACAAATTTTCTCTACATTTTTTTTCGATTTCTCACATTTAACTTTGCATTTAGCTCCTGAGTTCAAATTTAATGCAAAATGGTCGAGACGACGAAGGTTTATTGGGATTTATGCCGAAAGACATCCAAGAGGAAGCAAATAGAGTCAAGCCGTTGGTATGAATTTAAAAGATATCAAACATTACAGTTTTTATACAACCAATTTGTTTTATAGATGTGTTACTATTGCAAGAAACCCAGTGCTAACATATCGTGCTGTGCTTCCAAATGCTACAAGTCATTCCATTTAACGTGCGGCGAGAAAAATAGTACGGAACATAATTTTGTTGGGACGTTCAAGTCTTTTTGTCATCATCATGTTAAGGGAAAGAAAGTCACTCCACCATTGCCAGACGAAAAATGTTGCATTTGCTATGACTATATACTAGGTCAGGGTAAGAAATTCGATACTGTGAACATGATTCGAGCTCCTTGTTGTAAAAATGGCTGGTTCCATAAATATTGTTTGGCTGCGTTTGCCAAGACTGCTGGTTACTTTTTTAAATGTCCTCTGTGCAATGATAGCAAACTGTTTCGACAACGTCTGGCTTACAAAAGTATTTTCATTCCAGATAGGTAAGTTTTGTTTTTATTAAAATATATCAATGAGTAAAGAATTTACATGAAACTAATACATTCATTTTGACTAGATTAGATGACTCAATACGTCATAATTTAGTCAAAATTATGCCTCACTTGAAAAAAAATTATGCCTTTTCAAATAAATTATGCCTCAATTTAGATTTCTTAGTTTATGTTTAAAAAATTATATACAAAAAGTGCAAGTACACAAAACAAAATGTTTAACTAAATAATTTATACATTAAGGCAACTTATTTGTCACGAAACGGCAACTTATTTTCTTCGAAAGGAATTTTTCAAGGGAACTAAGACATTGCTTTACATAATTGGAAGAAATTAGCGACCAATTTGTTTCACAAATAAGAAATAATTGCCTATTTGCAAGCGTTTTAGACCTTTTTATAGCAACAAAATTGCTTTTTGCAGATTGTTTTGTAGTAAAATTGATTAGTGTGGACAAAATTCTTCGAAAAATTAAACACTACCATGTGTTAAATGGTAAAAACAAATTCTGTAAATAAAATTTCAAAAAACCTTTATTTAAAATTTATAGAATATATTGATTTTGTCTTTTTTTTTATCAAAATATTAAAATATAAATCAAGAGTAGAATGAAAAAAATTATGCCTTTTTGGCAAAAAATAAGCCTCAATGCCAGTTGCAGTTGGCATCGCTGCTCATAATATATGTTTACTTTTTTTGTTTATTTATTATTTATTAACAAGCACTTAAAAGTAACTAGCTAATACATAGTGTAAAGAACTTAGCTGCGAGGACTATTAGCTCTGATTGTTTTTCAATAAAATTCAAATTTTAATATTTAGGTTTGATATGAGATTGTTTATAATTTCAATATTTAGTACAGGAAAGATAGACTTTTTCGTGGAACGAAATATAGGACGGCTGAATTTTTCAAATCTGAAAGAGGAGTGTTAAAAAAGCTTAATTCCTGGTTTTCGGGACGCCACCCCCCTGGCGAAATCCGCCATTTTGGAAAACTCGAATCGCTCTATATATCCAAAACTATTAATCCTAGAGAAATGATTATCAGACCAAAGTTCTTGGAAATTTAATTATCTTTTTCTTTGTAATACATTTTTTTTCTGAGCGGGCAATAGTTTTGAGGTTATGTTGTTTTAATTTATTTTTTTCGGTTTTTTTTAAGATTTTATCATTCCCGGTAATAGTAACATAATTGTATATACGGTACAAGTTATAGACCATCAAATTTTCAATAATTTGGTATATTTTTGAAAGTCATGCGATGTATGAGTCGAAAGTTATTGATCTGAAAACTATAGTCTAAGTACAGGAAAGTTAGTAAATAAAACAGGCAATTTGTGAAACGAAATATAGGGGGGCTGATTTTTTCAAATCTGAAAGAAGGGTATTAGAAAAGCTTAAGTCCTGGTTCTCGGGACACCAAACCCATGGCGAAAACCGCCATTTTGAAAAACGTGAATTGGTCTATATCTACTAAACTATTGGCTTGACCGAATAAGTTACTTAACCAAAGTTGTAGGTAATATAAATATCTTTTCTTGTGCATTCACTGTTTTTCTGCGAGGACAACATTTTTAAGGTTATTTTTCTCATTGTCTATGATAGAAAAAAAAAATTTTAAGCATGATTAGAGTTGTAGAACATCAATATTCCATTAATTTGGTATACTTTTGAAGATTATATGATTTTTCAAACCAAAGATACGGAATTTTAATAGCAGGGATTTTCTAAAAATATACTAATATGTTTTTGCATAAGGTTCATACCTAAAATACTAAATCGTGTACGTAATGTAAGAACAAGAAACATATGATATGAGAGGAAGTTAGTTATTAAGGTGGGTTATGGTAAACCGCAGAATATTGTGGTACACATATTTTATTTTAAGTCAAACATCCAACTTTTATGATGCTAAAAAATTATGTTTCTATCATAGAGACTGAGAAAAATAAAACAAAAAAAAATAAAACAAAAAAAAACAAAATAACCTCAAAAGTGTTGTCCTCGCTGAAAAACAGTGCATGTACAAGAAAAGATATTTATATTACCTACAACTTTGGCTAAGTAACTTATTCGGTCAAGCCAATAGTTTAGTAGATATAGACCAATTCACGTTTTTCAAAATGGCGGATTTCGCCAGGTGCTTGGCGTCCCGAGAACCAAGACTTAAGCTTTACTAATACTCCTCTTTCAGATTTGAAAAAATCAGCCTCCCTTTATTTCGTTCTACAAATTGTCTGTTTTTTTACTAACTTTCCTATACTTAGACTACAGTTTTCAGATCAATAACTTTCGACTCATACATCGCATGACTTTCAAAAATATACCAAATTATTGGAAATTTGATGGTCTATAACTTTAACTGTTTAAAAATTTATGTAACTAATACCGGGAATGATAAAATCTTAAAAAAACCGAAAAAAAATAAATTAAAACAACATAACCTCATAACTATTGCCCGCTCAGAAAAATAATGTATTACAAAGAAAAAGATAATTAAATTTCCAAGAACTTTGGTCTGATAATCATTTCTCTAGGATTAATAGTTTTGGAGATATAGAGCGATTCGCGTTTTCCAAAATGGCGGAATTCGCCAGGGGGGTGGCGTCCCGAAAACCAGGACTTAAGCTTTTCTAATGTCTCTCTTTCAGATTTGAAAAATTCAGCAGTCCTATATTTCGTTCCACAATATGCTTGTTTTTTTACTAACTTTCCTGTACTAATTTGTATGATTTGGAGTTGAAAGTAGATCATTACATTATTGTTTTTTAAAAACTTTTTAGATGTTATGCAATTTTTTAATAAATGTTCTAAATTTAAAGTTACGTTGCAGGTGGTGCATATGGGCGGGTTTTGTTTGGTGAGGAGGCGTTCGTTTATGACGGCTGTATGTACAAGCCTAAGTCGAATATAATTTCTGATTATATATTTTGGTAGATCCGGGTATTGAGGATATTTTTTGTCGGGGTTAATTTCCTTGTAGTGGTGATTGTATTGGCTCCAATCATTCAGCTGCTTCTTTCTGAGAGATTTTTGTATGAAGTTGTTCAGGTCTTTTTTTATAAAAATGTTGAAGAAGTACACGGATGCCTCTTTCGTCGAACTGGCAGCTCGATCTGCTTCTTCGTTACCGTATATTATGCGAGTATGGCCGGGAACCCACATTAGTTTGATTTTATTTTGCAGTTTGAAAAGCTGATTTCTTATTTCGGTTTTCTACATTGTTGTTTGGGTTTATTAGAAGCTTTTAACACAGATATACTGTCAGGGCAGATTATAGTTCTACTACTTAACCTAACCTAACTTTTTATGACATCTGATCAATCAGAGCCTCTGAAAGTTCAGATCTTAAGTTCAGGTGGCCTGCGATGAACGCGGGGAATTTTACTTTAAATTAACATTTTTGTTATATGTGACATTGTACTTACATGGATATTACATTTGCTACTACCTAAATATTTTATTATGTTACATCTTGCAGCTAGGGATTTTCTGAATTCTAAACAGTGTTCTTTCCAATAATACGTTAGAAATTTATCTTACAAATTTGAAGTAGAAACCGTAGAAAAAAAATCTGATAAACTTTGGGTGAGTTCAATCACCTATCAGATAGGCTATCTGGGATACCCGTATCTGGAATATCTTTTTGAACGCGATTTATGTCTTATTATTCAGCTAACCACAAATAAAATATGTTAATATTGAGAAGAGAGAATATTATTTTATGTGAGCAAATTACCTTTTTCTCGGCGCTGTTATGATCTCGATGTTGAGGGGATCATAACCTTCCCACGTTACTGCTTCACACTAGTGATCCGCCTGTGGGGTTCGCCGGGTTGACCTCAGAAATCGGCGGCAAGCCTCCCGGTTTTGTATTGTTCCGTTTCTGAGGCCAACTGAATGCTGGTGTTTTTGCATTTGCTTGTACCAGGAGTTTTTAGGCCTACCTTTCTTTTTATTTCGTGTTGGAACGTTATATGATATTGCTTTTTTTGACGGGGTTCTCAGGATCTCTCCTTTGAACATGGCAATACCAACTGAGTCGGTCGTGTTCAATTTTTTGGGAGATGGTATTTTTAACATGAAGGCTTCCTCGGATCTTTGTACTTCTAATTCTATCAAGCTTTGTTACTGCTGCTGTCATGCGAAGCATCTTCATCTCAGCTGCCGTTAACTTACTCTCATACTTTTTGTACATTGTCCAACATTGTGAACCGTATGTGAGTGCTGGACGGACAACTGCGGTGTAGAGCCTTCCTTTCAGCTTAGGGGGCATTTTTCGATCACAGAAGATAGCAGAATTTTCCCGCCACTTCATCCACCCTACGCTTACGCGATGATTGATATCGTCATCACAAGTACCTTCGTTATTTATCATAGACCCCAGATATTTAAACTTTTCACACTTGGGAAGCACTACACCATTCAAATAAATGTCAGGAATAGGCCTGTGTGGATCAGAAAATGGGCAGCATAGGTATTCTGTCTTTTTCGCGCTTATGCGGTACCCACTACCTTCTAGAACATCCACCCATACGTCAAGTGCTCGTTGCAGGGATATCGGGTCTTCACTTATGATGGCTCCATCGTCAGCAAAGAATAACTGATGCACTTTTGGGTCCGTCACTTTGCCTTCGAGCAGGTAATCAAGAACGGTAATAAAGAGCAGAGGACTCAAGACGCTTCCCTGGTGTACACCTACTGTGATTTCGAATTCTTCGGTGACTCCAGCTGTACAACTTACTTTAGTAACTGCTCCATCATACATGTCCATAATTATCCGCACATAGGTTTCCGGAACTCCTCGTTGTCTGAGGGCCACCCATATCAGATCTCGTGGTTGTCGATCGAATGCTTTTTCAAAATCAACCAATACCACATGCAAATCCTCCAAGGAATCTCGATGTTTTTCCATAATGATTCTGATACTCTGGATTGCATCTGTGGTTGATTTACCCGCAACAAACCCGCACTGGTCATCAGATAGCCTTATTATTTTTCGCAGTCGGCTACCCAAGACTCGCTCAACGATCTTCATGGTGTGTGACATCAGCTTAATCGAACGGTAATTATCACAGCTTCGAGTATCACCCTTCCCTTTGTATATTGGAAGAAGATAACTTTCCCTCCATTGATTAGGCATTCGATCACCTCGTATAAGCTTGGAAACAAGAACCATGAGCCATCTAGACCCGATGTCTCCCATCTTTTTCCAAAACTCTGAGGGTATTTCGTCTGGCCCAACAGCTTTTCCCTTTTTGGAATATTTTACAGCCCCACTAACTTCTTCGACTGTGACATCGAATACTTCGCTTATGTTAGGTGAAGCTATTGGAAAGTGTAGCCTTGGAAATTGTTCATTTAGAAGTTCGTCACAATACTGTCGCCACCTGTGGAGGATTTCTTCGTTTTCCACAAGTAGTTGGCCTTGAGCATTGTTAATAAACTTTGGCGAACAGATCTCCTGAGCATTTCTTCTTCTTTGAGCGGCTATTTTGAAGATGGTTGCGCCCTTATTCACGTTTTGTCGTAGCTCTTGAATAGCACCAGCAGTCGGGGAAGAAATTTCATCTAGCTCCCGATACAGGTCTTCCGTATTCTTGGCTTCATCATTCCACCACCATGTTTCTTTGCCTTGTTGGTTGTGTCCTTTTGAAACCCCTAACAGTGTTTTGGCTTTTTCTATGCAAGTTCGCTGTAGGAGGTCCCACATACTTTGTGCTGTACTCTCTTCATTTCGAAATATATTGGTGTTGTTATACAGATAGTTTTGCATATTCGAAATAAAAGCTTCGCCTTTTTCCTTATCCAGATTATACCATTTGATCTTCCCAAAAGTCTTTGTCTTTTTGTTGTCGTTCACTGTCTCCATAAAAAATTCTGTCAGTAGGAGACGGTGTTGGTGGGCGATCGCTTCTCCCAGTATCACTTTACAATCCTTGACCCGAGGTTTCGTGAAACTAGGTACCAAATGGTAATCAATCTGAGTCTCATTTCCACCACTGCTGTAAGTGACCAGGTGTCGGCTTTGTTTGATGAACATGGTATTAAGTACGATAAGACCATATGTTTTGCACGAGCTCAGGATGTCTTCACCAGGAGAGTTCCTGATGCCGTATCCGAGGCCTCCATGGCAATCTTCATAGTCTTCGTTTGTTTTCCCGACATGTCCATTTAAATCTCCGCCCACGAACAAAAACCGTTCCTTTGGGATGTCCTTAAGTAGGTTGTGAAAATCTAGCCAAAATGCATCTTTTCCAACCTGCTCACATCCAATTTGGGGAGCATATGCAGTGACAATATTCCACAACTTTCCTTTAATCACCAATTTAAGGGACATCAAACGGTCACTGGATTTCGAAATGGACAATATGCTGCCTAAGAGGTCTTTTGCAAGGATGATTCCGTTCTTACCCTTTTCCGTTCCATAGTAGAACATCTTGTAATTTTTTGTCCTTGTATCCAAGAAACGGGCCCTATTTCCCGTGTTACGCCATTTCGTTTCTTGGACACACAAGATGTCTACTCGCCTTCTTATCATCATCTCTTCCAGCTCGAAGCTTCGAGCTGTCATACTCCCAACGTTCCAACTCGCAACTCTCAGATTTTGTATAATCTGTGGCATTACTTTGCTAGCCCCCGGAATCCGTCTAGCTCTGACCCGAGCATTGCTACTCGGTCCAGGATCAGTACCATTAGTAATGGTAGTGCCTGGCGGGGTAGTGTCATTTCTTTGGACGAGTACTTCCATAATGCTTCAGTTCACAAAATCTTGCGAAACGTTGTTGTTGTTGTTGTTTTGTTTCGACGCGTGCATACTCCAGTTTTGTATTTGATCTCTCTTTAACAGCACCGGTGATCTCCAGTCGTGCCAACCCAGGGACTGGCATGCACACTTTTGGGAAAGTTTACAGGTGTTAAGTGTCGCTAGGTTCACGTTGGTGTTTGTGACCTAGATAAATTTGCTCCTTTAGTCGTCTTTACGACAAGCGGGGAGGCGCTGCAGGAATATTCTAACCCGTCCCTGCACAGGGATTTTTTTAGTGTTTCATAGTATTTGCAAAATTAGCTTAACTTTATTTTTTTAATTGAACAAATTTTATAAGTTCAATTTGACGTTTAACAAACAGCTGTTTGTTTTTCACGTTCACGCCTAGTACGCAGCTGAAGAGAAACGAAAAATTTTGAAGTCTCCAAGGTCAACAGCGAACATGTTAACGAAAAAATACCATCGGGTATTATAGCAAAGTAAAAATAATAACAATACAAATACAAAAATTCCAGAAAAAACATCAGAAAATAAGTATTAAAGCAAAAACAAAACAAATTTAACTTCGTTCAAGATTTCGTTAACGAAATTTTGTATGGAAAATTGCATTTCGCTTCAGCTGCGTACTGGACCTTACGCAAATATTTCTTTGTGGGGTGTTCACGTAAACCATTTCCGGAAATTTATATTTTTCTATAAAGTGGAAAATTCTATGGTTACATGAATACCCTTATCGTAACATTTGCAGTTTACTTATCATCAATTCAGACCCCAATAAAAGTATTGTAGGACGAGTTATTCCTCTACATCACCGTTCCTTTTCCGTTTTCGTCGAAAACTTTCCGGGCCTTTGCATTGTTTTCAATGCGCTCCACTTAACCTAGCCATCTCAGGTGCTTCAAATTTACTCTCTTGGTTAATGTAATGTAAGATAGTACCATGATGTCTACTTATACCATGTCCTTATACAACCTGTACAGTTCGATGTCGTATCTTCTTCTCCAATCACAATCTATGTAAAATTTCCCGAACAACTTTTCTCTCAAAATAATTTAAAGTCTATACCTCTGCACCATATATCAAGAAAGCTTGATTTCAGTGACAAAAGTGTCACTGACATCACGCTGTATTTTTCGGATTATTGCCTGATTAGCAATATTGCGACACGACGACGAGACGAGAGCGAGACGACGAGAGATTTTTCTTGGTCATTTAAATTGTAAGCCATTCGGTAATATAACGATTTGTTTTGGGTAGTTGTTTATCTTTGAATGGATTAAAAAGAATGTGTAAAAAGAAGGAAATTATTTGGCCAAACATCGAAAACTGGATATCAATTTTACAGCTCGTTTCTATAAATACTATCATACGCGACCTTGAAATCGATGAACAAATCTGTCGTAATTTGAATATTTTTCGGTTCTAAAGCCACACTAATAAGGACTTACATATTAGATTGTTGATAATGGACTTCAGAGTTCAGACGTTCACATATTACGGCAGAGAAGATCTGATAGACGATGTTAAAGAGAGTAATAAGTTCCTGTGTAGTTGGCGAGGTTCAGAGTGTCTCCTTTCTTAAGGATCGGGCATACAATGCTAAGATTCCATTCTGCGGTCACGCTTTCCTCCGACCATGTTCGACAGATGAGTTGATGCATACTCCCAGGTCGTCTCTTGCTGCTTTAAATAGCTCAGTGGCAAGGTCATTAGTCCCAGAAACTTTTTAGAAACTTAAGTTTGGACATGACTTCTTTCACTTCGCCCAGGGACCAAATCCCGCAAGAGTGAGATTAACTGTGTGAGTTTTTCTCTGCGTTGTTCGCAACGCAATTCACAGTTTTTTTTTCGTGTACACGTAAAAACTCACTCTTGCGTAGTTGGGCACCAGGTCCGGGGACGGGAATGTTGGCCTTCATTGTCGACATTGATCATGCGGCACCAAAGCCATGTACTTGTACGTGGCTTAATAAAAAAAATGATATGCCAGTTTTCTTGTGTGTCTCAATGGCATATATATTTCGTGAATTGCTTTTGGGAAATCGTTAAGTCCCACTGATTTTAAAAAAGCTCTCCCATAAAGCCTGTACTGCCAATTTTTATCAGATTAAGTTTAGGTGGGTTTTGTTTGTTGTGTAAACTACTTTTTTTTGGGCTTCCGACCAATGTAATTTTTTAACATAGGTACTTATTTTTAGGGGTCGCTGCCTTCGTTTTTCAGTGCGAGTCCGGCTCCGCAGCTGTAAATAAACAAGCTTGTTGATGACAGCCATCAAATGAAAATAAAATGGAGGCATGCACTCATCGAAAAACTTAAAGAAACTAGAGCCCTCTATAAAAGCTTCACGGAACTAACAGCACAAGCACTCCATATATTATATATCCTCTAAGACGGAAGCCCTTTAAAATATTTATCAGGCTTTTACATCCTAAAATGACATTTGTTTCATAAAAAAACGTCATTTAAAAGATTAAAAGCCAGTTAAATTTTTATGAAATCGGTCATCAAACTTATAAGCGATTACTATGTCGCAAATAAATTCCTATTAGTCTTTCAGTTTCCAATCATCGCGGTATTTGGTTAAATCAAAACTCAATTCGAATTCTAGAGACCAAGTTGACTTGACCCATTGAGTGTTGTGTCACATTAAATGACATAAGATTCTAATACAAATAAAATTAATGTTGAAATAGTCTAGAAGTTTTCTCTGTCATTTGAAATATCACTGCAAACACAAACAAAAATAATTATGCAGGTTTTAATAATATATCGACCGACTTAATAATAAAATGTTTTTACTTTAAAATTGTAGGGATGCAGCATGGGAGTTAGAACCGAATGCTTATGCTGAACTCCTGGAGAGGCCAAGTTCATGTTCAGCTGAAAACTGCCGCTCTGAAGGGGGACGAGAGTCAAAAACCAAACGCAATGAGTTTGTCTTTTGCTCAACTTGTGGTTCTGTTGCTATTCACCGCCGGTGTATGAAAACTCAAACCAAGAACTTTTTATGTAACGAATGCACATCATTCACTGCTGCAATAAATAATTCATCTGTTGTTAATATTAGTGCCACTCAACAAAGTAATCATAACGACGAAGAAGATGAAAACGAAGAAATTGATGTTTGCGACGATTTGGAAGATGGCCCTTTGAATAACTCTGAAACTACAAATGAACTGGAGGAAGACAAAGAGGAAGAAACAATTAAACCTCTTGGATTAGGAGTTAAGAACAACAAATTAGTAGACAATGGTGATTCATCTGATGGTGAATCAGATAACTCTTCGAATGAAGGCACTGATATTGATGTCGATGATATAATTCAACCTTTAGGCATAATAAAACCCGAGAAATATAAAATCGTTGACTATAACGTATTGGAAAGTGAATTAGAAGAAGAAGTTATTTCGAACAGAAAGACTCTCAAGCGAACCAATCGAATTATATCAAGTGACAGTTCAGACATCCAAACGACATCTTGCAAACGACAGAAACGTTTACCTTCCAGTGAAACAGAAAGTCTTTTCGATAGCGGAGCAGAGAGTGATCGTTCCGGTAGTAGTGGCTATAAATGTAACAGCAAGAGCTCTTTAGAAAATTCAACCAGCGATTTTTCTCAAAAATCTGATCAAAAAGAGGTGGTTTATGTGAAAAGATTAAAAAATTTAGAAATAGAACAAAGATGTAACCGCAGATTCACATCATTAAATGACGGAATTAATAAAACTAAAACTAAGATTAAACCCAAAAGGTGCGTTTCGGACTATAAGGACACATTTTCCAATTTATCAGAATATGAAACAGATGGCTTTCTTAACACAGTTGCTTATGAAAGAACTATAGAGTTAAAAATAGAAAGACTTTTTAATGAAGAGCAAACTTCTCAACCAGTTCTTCAAAAGCATGTCTCTTTTTCAAATCAAGAAAATAAAAACTCATCATTCAACAATCCTGCTTCAAGTGAAATGGTTGAAGACCTTAAATCTAAGTCCGCAATAACGAAAATATCACCTATGCGTCTAAGAAGTCGATCAGAAGATTATGAAAAAGAGCAAAGTTCTCCATTAGTTCATCAAAAACATGATTCTTTTTCGTATAAGGAATCAAAAACCATGCCATCTAATAATTCTGTTTCAAGTGAAATGGCTGATAGTGTAAAACCTATTTCCCCAATAACGGAAATTTCACCTATGCGTTTGAGAAGTCAATCGGAAGATTTTTCAAAAAGAGCCCCACGTATCTCTCGAAGGAGAAGCTGCAACCCAAGTTCATTGCAAACAATCACCGAACCGTATGGATTGAAACGACTGAACGAGTCGCTAGACTCTGGATCCTCCAAACGCAGTTGTCTGGATTCCATAACTGATAATGAGCGTTGTACGCTTACACAAAATAATAATACTACGTCTGTTTATAAGGACGAAAACAACTATAAGAAATCAATTGGATTGAAAAATCATCGATCGAGAGGAAGATCTCCTCTTATGGCAAACATCACTGATGTATACGCTTACATGACTCCACCTTATATTAAACAGCTGAAGGATAAGTTTGGTGCGTATTTTAATCCAACATTGTGCCGTTTTTCTTTTATTTTGATGATTTTTGTTTATTACAGATAAAACTAAAACCGCCGATGATATCATTGAATTACAATCTAGTGTGACTGAAGATGGTAAAGCTTTTGTTAAAAGTAAGTGCTTTATTTTTTGTATTGGAATGAGTATACAGGGTGTCCCAAAAGTAATGGATCAAACGAAATATGCTGATAGGCCAGCTTAAGGGCTCTCAGAATTTGGTAAATTGTTCATACCAAATCCTGACGGTTTTCGATTTAATGCATTTTTTCTGAAATTTCGAAAAATCCCGACTTTTCAACAGTATTTTGCTTCCTCCGCTCATTATTGATTTTTGTTTTTTACAATTCTTTCACTAAAACATTGCCTAATAATAAGAAATAATTAATTAATCAAAATATTTTTTATTTCATACACCATTTTGTTACAAATTAATTAACAGTTCCATGTTTTATGAAAACTCAATTTCTCACTTTTAATTCAGAGCAATACCCTGAAAAAAATTTGTATGGTGTGACCCTGGTTTATTATTTTGAAAACTTGCCGTGTTATTGCAGTTTTCAAAAATGTATACAAATTTCCAAAGTTAAAATTAGAACTAAAGATATTACAATTTAAAAGCAACAAAACAGGGCTTTTCAGAGAAAAATAACAAAGAAAAATAAACACTTTTCTCGACTGTTGTTTGTTTATTTCTTTTTGAATAAAAGCCTCGATTTTTGTTTGTTATTTTGCTCTGAAAACCTCTGTTTTTTTGCATTCAAATTGTAATATCTTTCGTTCTAATTTCATCTTTGGAAACTTTTATACATTTTTGAAAACTACAATAACAGGGCAACTTTTTAAAATAATAAACCATTCTCACACCATACAAAATTTTTTTGCGGTGTTGCTCTCAAATAAAAGTTAGAAATTGATTTTTTATAAAACTTGACACTGTTAGTTAATTTGCAGCGAAATGGCGTATGGAATAAAAAATAGTTTGATTAATTAATTGTTCCTAATTATTTGGCAATGTTTTTGTAAAAGAATTTTAAAAAACAAAAATCAATAATGAGCGGAGGAAGCAAAATACTGTTGCAAAGTAGGGATTTTTCGAAATTTCACATGAATTGCATTAAATCAAAAACCCTAAGGATTTGGGATGAACAAGTTACCAAATTCTGAGAGCCCATAAGTAGGCCAATCAGCATATTTCGTTTGATCCATTACTTTTGGGACACCCTGTATATAATATTTTTTATATCATGCCTTATGTACCTTTTCTTTATTCGGCGGTTTATGATCTCGATGTCTTTGGGATCATAATTCTCCATGTATCTGCTTCACACTAGTGATCCGTCTCCGGTTTTCTGCGAAGAGGTTTTTTTCCAAATGACTTCCAAAGAAAAATAAAATATTTAAAAAAAAAAATCGCACCAGTAGTTATACCTTATTCGTAACCCGTCCGCTTTTTTTAAATTTTTAAATCAATTGGTTTTTTTAATACATAATTTCCAACTTCCAAGCAAAACAAAAAAAAATAAAAATGGTATTGGAAGATCACATTTGTTGCACCGGGCGTAGTGAAAAATATACTTTTGGATTTTGCAAGTTTTGTGATGGATTTCGACAAGACTCCTAACTCTTATTTTTACTCTTATTCTATTTTTCACAAAGGCGAAGTCGTACGCACACTTATTCATCATTGATTCACAATATAGCGTCGCAACGAGACAAGAGTTCAATTTCGACATTTTATTGACTTCGTTCTTTTCTTTAAATTTAATTTATTTGTATACAAAATAATAGATTTTTTGTTTTATATTTACAGACAAACCAAACCATTCAAAACGCTCAAACTTTTCACAGTCTAGCAATTCGGAACAAAGCAATCAAGAAGACAATGCCAATTTATCAGTAGAAGAGAAAGCAAATCAAAACGGAACTGCCACAGATAGAAATTTGAATGGCTTTGATAATTTGTTTGGAGCAGACAAATCAAAAATTAAAAAAAATAAAACTAAACGCATTCCTTCCCAAAAGTCTCCGGTAAAATTTTAAACACGAAATAATATAGCATGTTAAATATTTTTACCTTTATTTGTATATATTTTCAGAAAGGAATAACAAGTCTACCCAGTAATCAGACAAAGATTGAATCATTTTTCAAGAGAGTTTAAAAATTGTTGATAGACTTAGTAAAAATAAAACACATAAATATAAGTTTTGAAAATATAAAATTATAGTTTAAATAAGCTTAGTTTATAGTTACATATTAAACTCAAATTGCAGTGGCAATGTCTTTTTTGTTTTGCGATTAAATTTAAAATATTATTTATAGAATAAAACACTATTTAACTATTGTAAATAAAATTTTATTATAACTTGTTTTGGTTAATAATTATACATACATATATGAATTTTTGTTAGAAATTCAAATAAATTAAAGTTTTCAAAATATTGGCCTATAAAAAAGTAATTTTTTTTTTTTTTTATTTATAGACCGAGAGACCGCACCAGATTTTGGGTTTAAGCGATAGCAAAAAATAATAAACGGCATAAGGCCCTTATTGTGAGTGTCGTTAAAGTTTCGATGCAATAAAAGTCGATCGAATCGATAAATATATGTTTCGGTATTGTGTATCGCTTTCGACAAAGATATTTGCTATTGTGAATTATTATGAACTTGATTTTAGTCGATAGTAAAATTGTAAACGAAAAAGATCGAACTATAAAACAAAAATTATATTTCTTAATACCACGAGAGTTAAAAAAGAAAAAACAGATAACTTATTAATTTGTCAAATAATTAATTACATATTAAATAACGGTGTTTGTTGTTTGTGTCACAATGGTCAAGTTAGAATAGGTACAGGGATGGGATATGAAAGATACAGACATTTGTTTTGCACTAACATTTTTTTTTTTTAAATATCGATGAACACTGGCTGCATTCACAAAAAAGCATGACTCATCCTTCTGTTCCACTTCCCGTTAACCGTGGTATAGATTGCAATTTCTTCTTAAAGGACAAGTCATATGAGGCCAGGTCAAACAGCCACACGTATATAGTCAGCATTGACATAGTTAATTTTTAAGCGATTTTAAATATTTTATTAAATTACCGAAGGAGTGCGTCCATCTGTACAACAAGCTAAAGACTAAACGGGTGGACAGATTTGCTTGAAATTAGGGAGGTACAGACAATTATTTTGTAATTTTCGAGGTTTGTTTTTTAATAACTTACTAAGAAAGTGTATACCTCCCAAGAAAAAACATAAGTTCTTTGGTGTTTGCACCAATAAATTTGGTTTGTGGATACTGACTTGAAATTTTTTTTACTGAGAAGGGTTGTGGCTGTAATTTAAGTGAAATATAACACTCAACAGGCTTCTGGATGCTTACGGAAGCTTAATTGAAAGCATGGTTTTTCCTCATAGAATAAACAGAACTGTACCTTTTGAATCTTTTCTGTCGGAATAGATTCATTTAACACACCTAACGACCTTACTGAGTGTGTTTTCACATTAAGCTGCAATTTCCGCTCGTTCACATTGTATTCACTTATAAATAATGTATTGAAGTAAAAAAAACCTGGCAAATACAAACTGAAAACTCGATAACGGTTTTTAAAACCTATACTTTTTTAGATGTGCAGTTTATTTATATTTAATCCGCTGTCTTCTTATTTCTGTTCTTTTAAAATTCATCGTTATTTCGTGACTTCTTTATTCATACAATTTGATCTTCTTCGTCGGCTAAAGGTCTGGGGTGGAATCGGCTAAGGTGATAGTTGATTGTCACCAGAGATACCCTTTGTGTATCTCTGATTGTCACCTTTTTGATTGCCACTTTTGAGTTTTGACCAACACCTATTCTTTGCTCTGAGTAAAGTGAACACCAAAACCCCATAAGTGCAGAAATTTTGATGAGTATTCGACTCACACGCTGGAGCCAATTTATTTTTTATTCTTAATAAATATTTAAATATTCTATATTTTTTCTTGACAAGAAACCATATTTTACTCAACAACTAAAATTCTTGTATTAGTTTAGAATATTATCGAGGATTTCAATAAAAATAGAAAGTAAAAGTGACATCTAACAAGCTGTCACCCACAAACCATACCAAAAAGGTGATCGTCACTTTGATAATCACCTTACGTGGAGCAAAAGTATTTATTGTGATGATCAACAATCAACCATCTTTCGAAATATTACCGTTAGAAAATGATGTTAGGTTATGATGATGTTATGCCTTAATTTGAAGAAATTTTTTAAAATATAAATTATAACGGTTTCTATAAGAACTATTTTCCTTCTTTCAAGACCTGTTTAATTCCTTGCAATATCTTTTTTAATGCCCGAGATATCTTAAAATAAAGTGTGCTTGGCTTAAATTATAAAAAAGGAGATGAAAACGTGATACATTGCAATAAGCCAAAAAAACTGCCGATATCTCGAACAAAAAAAATATCGAAAAGATTTAAAAAGATCTTGAAAGAAGGAAAATAGTTCTTAAAGAAACCGTAATAATTTGTGCTCTTAATTATGAAAGTGGACTAAGTTAAGCCTGAACTACATCAAAGCACAAAGTAAAAAAAGTACAAAAAAGTAAACACGATGTTTTTTCTTCTTCCCCCTAGTAGCTTGTTTGTATATCTCTCTTTCATTTTAAAAAAGTATTCGATTCAAAAAGCTTGAACAAGAGCACGCTTTCAATTTTCACAAAGTTTTAAAAACAAATACACTCAAACAATATTTTATATCGTTTCCGTAAGGTAGCTCTTCAATCACATAGTTCCTGTCATTTTGCGATGTATGTATGTATGTATGTATGTATTTTTATTGAGACTTCAGATTTACATTAATATTGTTTTTTACATAAATAAAGATAATTATAGCCGACTTAGAATTGGTCAGGCAACAACGATATACATTTAAGTTACTTAAGAGGAAAACAGAAAATAGTGAAACTTTTTGATACTTCTAGTATTACATGTTTGCTCAATATGAACATGACAGCTAATATGTGACTTAAAACTAAACTAACAGGGGAACAAAATGGCAAAAGTGAAGAGGACTGCTCAACAGTGATACCAAAGTGGTAACAAATTGGGCAGTTTTAAAGTTAATTTTTATTAACTTGATAATGATAACAAAAAAAAAATTTTTTTTTTTTTTTTTTTCATTTCACTTTTACAAAGTATGACTAATTTAATGTATTAACATTATAAAAGTAATGTATATTAAAAGACTTAATAGCTAATATGAGGATTATACAAAATTCATGTTTAATGAATCTTAGAGTTTTACTCTATTATTATTACTAGTACAAAACAGAATTTAAAGAATTTAAGAAAACCAAAACTTAAAGATAAATTGAATTTTAGGTTTATATGGAAGATTATTGTTTTTAATTTTATTTTTAAGATGAACTATAACTAGGAAAAGGAAAGATAATTACAAAATTGGCAATTTGAGTATTTTGTTTTCTTAAAATTAAAATTTGGTTAATAATTCATTATGATACATTTATACATTTTTGTTTTTGATTTTGTAAACTTGGTAGATGAGGTTTATTTTAATGAATTATGTTTTAATTTTTACATATGTACATCTATATAAATTTATGTTTATGTGAATTATTGTTTTTTTTTTTTTTTTGTTTTATTTTATTTATTTTTTTTTTTTGTTTTATTAATTTTTATTTTATTTTTTTTTTTTTTTTTTTTTTTTACAGTTTTGTATTTCAATGAATTAATATTTAATTAATTGTAGTTTGAAAATTGGGTATTGAGAAGAAAATAAGAACCAAATGGATTAAGAATGAAAAGAAAACGTTATTCTGGAATTAGTTGAGCCTCAAGTGGGGTAAGTAGTTACCCTCTGTATGAGTTGGTATTGTTTGATTTGTAAAAATTTGAAAGAAAGTGATGGTCTTCATCCATCACGAAGTGGGGGGTGGACCCCTCATTAAGGATGTTGATTGGTGACATGTAATAATTGTCTGAGATTGAATTTCTGTTATTATCAGAGAGAATCTTACGTATTGTGGGGTTAGGGTGTAGTCTTAAGCTGGAAAATCTACGTTTGGCGAGATTTGTAAGATAATATAGAATTGGTTGAATTTTAGCGATTTCATACAGTGCCTTGTTTGTGTACCATTTCCCAGATGGTCTTCTAAATTTTTGAGTGCATTTCCTTAGAATGGTTCTTTCAAATCTTTGCATTTCGTGAGCGACAGTTGGAGAGATTTGGAACCAAATAGCAAATCCATAAGAAATTACGGGTCTAATCAAAGCTTTATAGATAAGTAATTTAGTTTTCATTTCGACTTCACGAGAGTTAAGGAGCACCTTTAGCTTAGCACCAGCTGCTTTCGATTTGGTTAAAGCCTGTCTTACATGTGGATTTAGTTTCCATCTTTCGTGTAGTGAAATTCCAAGGTATTTTATTGTTTTTTTCAAAGGGATAATATTACCTCTAACATTGAGCTTAAGCTGTTTGCTCTCCCTTACGGCTAGATGATGGCCTTTTGTAGATGCATTTCTAAAGCATATCATTTCGCATTTTGAGGTATTCAAATTAATCCCCCATTTATCATAGTATGGTAAAATGGCTTCAAGATGCTTTTTAACACCATGGAGTGCGTCGTGAGGCCTTTCGTTTGAATCATAAATAATGGTATCATCTGCATATAAAATTGATTTTGAGGCTTGAACTTGTTGGGGGAAGTCATTGAGGAAAATGTTAAATAGGAGGGGGCCAAGGATTGACCCTTGGGGCACCCCCGAGGCGACTCGGATTGGTGAGGAATATATTGAATCTAAGGTTATAATAATTGAGCGGTTGGAAAGAAAGCTAAAAATACTTCTTATGAAGAACGAGGGAAAGTTAAAAGAAATTAATTTAAACAGTAGACCCTCATGCCAGACCAAGTCGAAGGCTTTAGTAAGGTCAAGAGCACACGCGACGGTGCATAGTTTGTTTCTAAGGTTATATATTATTTCGTTTTGGAGGTGCATGAGGGCATGTTCCGTGGAATGCCTTTTCTTAAAGCCGAACTGGTTAATTGGAATTATTTTATGAACAGAAATAAAATCTTCTATTTTGTTATAGAGTACTCTTTCAAAGATTTTCCCCAGATTAGATAACATGGAAATGGGCCTGAAATTTTCGATATTACTGGAGTTGCCTTTCTTTTTAATAGTAATAAGTTTGGCTACTTTCCAAGCACTAGGAAAGTAACCGTTGTTAATACAGTTGTTTATAATGGGGGTCAGGAACCTAGGAAAAGAGGGAAAAGATTTCTTTATAATAAAATTCGAGATATTATCTAACCCAGATGATCTTTTGTTGTTTAGATTGTAGATGATGTCTTTAATTAGATCTTCTGAGGCAAACTCATCCGAAGAGATATAAAGAGAATTATTGTCTTGGGAAAATTGAGTTAAAACTGTATTGCTATTCCAGGCCGAAAAAGAACAGACTCGAGTTGATACCTCAAGTGAATGTTCTGGAAAGTAATGTGGAGTTTTATGGGAGTATAATTGAGCAAAGAAGGACTCAAAAGCGCTAAGTTTATCGGAGGGGGAGTGGTGCGATACATTATTATAGATAATGGGAGAAGAAGAAATGTTTTGTACCCGTTTACGACCAGAAATCCGGTCGATTTGCTTGAAGACAGCCGGAGAGGGTCTAAGTTTATTTAATTTGTATCTGAATTGAGCATTCATATGGATTCTTATCTGATCATTAATAATTTTGCTTAAGCAGGTTATTTTTGAAGATAAAACGTTATAGGCCTGGTTTATTCGGTTACCTTCTTTGTGAAAAATTCTTTTGAGTTGTGTTTTCCAACATTTTCTAACTTTAAGAAGATTTAAAGTTTCAACACTAAGGTTCTTATAGGTGCTTTTTACTTTTACCTTTTTGGAGTGCAAATCCATACAGTCTTTAAAAGAACTGGCAATGGAGTTAACGAAAAAATCTATCTCCTCATTTGATAGATTTCTGTTTGTTGGAATGCTAAGACCCGAGAGTTTCTGGTATAAGTCATCATTGTAATTTTCCCAGTTGGTATCCAGAAAGGAGATGTTAGTGGGTGGATCGCAGTATATAGGGGAAAAGTTATCGAGTTGCATGGCAAGAAAAACTGAAAAATGATCCGAGAAGGCCTGAGAGGTGAGGCAGCTGTAATTGCGAGGAAGATGTTGAGGTGCCGTTAAATTTTCAGACACTAAATAAAAATCAATAGTTGACAACGAACTCGGCCTAGTGGGACTCATTGGTGAGATGATCTCCAAATCAAGAAAAGCGTAATTTTGGAACCAAGAATAAAGATGGTTTCCATTTATATTGGCCATCGAGTCGCCCCAAAGAGCATGTCGTGAATTGAAGTCACCCCCAATGATGAAGAAGTCAAATGAGGAAAGCAGATTGTATAGATCATTCATGGCACTAATGAGATTCGCACCCGTGTTGCAGGGAATGTAGAGAGAGACTAAAGCTAAGGATTTATGGCTACCTGAAGATTCATAAAGCGTTAGACTAATGATGGTGGTTGAAATGATATTATTAATGAAGGAAACCGATTTGTGATTTATAGTATTTTTGATTAATATAGCTGTACCTCTTCCGGCGTCATTTCTTATAATTGAATAACCATCAAATGTTCGGTGTATATTACCCTTAAGAAGGGTTTCCTGAACTAGAACTGCTGTTGGCGAGAAGTCTCCCAACAGCAGATTTAGTTCAGCGCATTTGTGGTGAGATATGAGGGAGTTTATATTTGCGGTAAGAAATTTTAAAATCATGGTGTTATAGATGCAATAAAACCAAGGTACGCACTTGGTTTATCATCTTCTTTTAGATTGATGTATTTTGGCCAAAATTCGCGAATGCGAATAATCAAAATATTTAGCGGCATACCAAATAGTTTATTGGATTCATTCAAGAAATCTCCAAAAATTGAATTCGGTAGGTTTTGAGGAGTTGCCTGTGCAACTCGCTCAGATTGCAAAACCGCTTCTCTAGCCCTTCCCGCGTAGGAAGCTCGGGATGATTGGCTTTGAACAGCTGTAGGCTGACCATTCATAACAAATATGTTCCCATTTTTGGGTGTATTACTTTCTCTTTTTTTTATATATTCCACCCTTTTAGGGCAGTTACTAAAGTTAGCTGGATGCCCTGTGGAATGACAGTTAATGCAAGCTACTTTTGACTTATCATCGCTTGTTTTAATAGAGCAAGCCCCAGGATCGTGGCACTCTAAACATTTTACACAGCGGTTTGGAAATGCACAATATGCACTTACATGCCCAAACCGTTGGCATTTAAAGCACTGTACAGTGCTACTACGCTTAAGGGTTTCCCACCTGACTCTATGATAGAGTAATGCCCTTATGTTTTTAAGCTTATTTAAGCTTTCTCTGTTGTTTACCGTGCAAGTATAAATGCCAAGATCAAGGTCGTTGTCTTTGGACCATTTGGTCGAAAATGGTTTGACCTCAACTACTAAAGAAGGGTCCACCCTAACTAAATCGTCTGTGATCATTTTAGGAGTGAAGCCATCCGATAAACCCTTCAAAAGGATTGAAAATTTTTTCAATTCTTTTGGGGCAAACGAGAAAGCTTCAACTTTCATTTCACTAAGTGTCGAGAGAAGACACGAATGTAATTTAAAATCTTTGACAAATATTTTGAGCCTTCCCAGACCCCTATTTTCAAACTTTACATCTAAGGTATTTTTATAGTTTTTTGACAAAAATTCTGATAAATTTTTTGAACTTACCCCCTTTGCAAAGATAGGAGGGCACCATTCTTCTTTATTCAGTTGTGATGTATGTTGCTGGTTGTTTGTTGTAGGTGCAGGTGCTGTTGCAGGTGCAGGTGCAGGAGCAGCTACTTCTTCATTCGTATCCGCCAATAGAGAAAATCGAT
Source organism: Episyrphus balteatus (assembly GCF_945859705.1). Taxonomy (NCBI): domain Eukaryota; kingdom Metazoa; phylum Arthropoda; class Insecta; order Diptera; family Syrphidae; genus Episyrphus; species Episyrphus balteatus. Next base: position 64,728,985 of record NC_079135.1, read on the forward strand.
TATTATTGTCGATATTTTCGACTGCCTGTTTTTTAGATGACGACTGCTGGTAGTTTGAAGAGCTTCTTTTTCTACTCATAACCTGCTGAAAGGTGTTTGCGTCGTTTTGCAGAATTCTCTTAAGGTCCGACATGACCGACAAATCATCTCCCCAAATTGACTTGAAATTTTCATCATTGTTTTGGATGCCTGGCATCACTGGACTAGTTCCATTTCCATTGGTACCGCCATTGTTGTTTATATTGGTATTAGTACCGCCATTATGGATACTTCCATTATGTATACCAGTACCACCATCACCCATATTGGTGTTGGTGTTAGTTACACCAGTATTCATGTTGGTATTAGTTGCAGCTGCGGCTGCAAACTCACTACCACTACTAATCTCCATAGCAACCGGCGTCGGGCCGGCGCGCGGCGTCACTTACAAAACCGTTGGCTTTGTCTGGCATTAAAAAACCATCGGCGATAGCGCCGACCAACAAATTTATTCGCTGTATGTCAGCCTCGTTCAAAAGTTTCGAGGGAGCGACAAACCGAAAACTCCCATCATCCCCTTTGGGGACATTCACGTCCGAAGACATAATAAATCACTCCGAACACAGTCCAGACGAGCGATTAAAATGTTTTTTTTTTTTTATTTATAAATGTTTTTCTTTTTATTTATATTTTTTTGTTTTTTTATTTTAAAGTTTTTTAAAAGTTTTTATAACAAGGTAATTCGATATACAAATAACCGCACAAAGATTTTGGAGAAACACCAACCAAATAGGAGACTGCCAGAAAACACGTCTGTACGCAATCAGATCTCAATCCAAACTCCCTGTCATTTTGCGAAAAAAGAGCTCTTTTGACAAACAATTGAAATTTCAAATACAGTCGATTCCCTATATGTCGTACTTCCTTTAGGTTAAATTTTCCTCTAATCAAATTTTTTTTTACCGTTTTTAATGAAATCATATTAAATAGATTCCCCTTAGTCGAATTTCACTCCAACTCGAACCAATTATCGTGTCCTGTGACAATTCGGCCTAGATGGCCGAATTGTTCCAATAGATGTCAGGTAAATATACATGTGATTTTTATATTTTGAGCTTTTTTTACTTTTGTGTACTTTTTTGACTTTGTGTTTTGACGTAGTTCAGGCTTTACTTCTAAAAATAATTATTATTTAAGGGGTAAAGTTTGAACGCAAAATTGTAGTAAATAAATTTCTGTATTGCTCCTTCAGTGATTTCATAAAAGAAATAGGTACAATTAAATCGTTATAAGAAAATTTATGTAAGTTTTTCTTTAGCCAATGCAAAAAGTGACTTAGTTCACTTTCATAATCAAGGCCATATTTATTAACAAAAAATGGTTTCATATAAAAGCATAACCTCAAATGTAAAACGGGAGCCGATAGGATATTTTTGACTTCAGATTCGAGTTCAGCACATCAAAAATCTATAGAAAAGCACTAAGAAAGAATTAAAATCGTTTTGAATTCAAACGGTCGCAATTCTTATATTGTTTTCGTTTGATAAATTTATATTTTGATCTATAAATTGATTTTTTTCTTTACGAAACGAATACGTTTTCAGATTGATTTTTATTTGCTATAGTATTGGTGTGTATTTCTGTGAAGGAGGCTGCGATCGCAGTTGACAAATAATATTGATTCTACCGTTAATTTTTTTTTATCCGAAGATGAGCTGAACGAATAAATTAATTCACTTAAGATTACTTGCATTTACATAAATTCAAAACTATTTTAATTCTTTTTTGAAACCAAAACAAACAATTATCAAACAAATGGATGCCAATAATAAGAGTTAATATTTTTAATTTTTTTTTTTGTAACCACTGTTCAACGATTATAAATTTTTTTAAATGTTTATGTATTAGAAGAATTTTATTTGCTGGTTGCGATAGAATTTTTTTCTATTTGGTTTTAGAACAGTCATAAGTGTAGGAGTGTAGGTATCAGCCATTTCAGGCTTTTCCATTCTTTACCGGACACCCTGTATAGTGTATATACTAGGGCGTTCGTTATTTAGGCTCTTTTCGGGCACAGTACACATAATAAGGTAATATATTCCGAACGTTGTCAAAATTTGTTTGTCAAAAATGGGCACCAATCTGTCAGGTCGGCCTTTAATTTTTATATTTCAATCGCAGTAAACAGGAAATTTGTTTTTGTTTTAATTTATAAAATGTCATTTAAAAATATTACAAATTGAAAAATAACAAATTTTCTTCTGTTTCATCGCGGGAAATGGTAAATAACTGTTTAAAAATTAGTGGTGTGCGTGGTTTATCGGTTTATGTGCGTTTTTCGTCGGTATTTTAAACAATTAAGAATTCGGTAGCTGACATTGGTCGCCAAAGTGTCATGTTTTGACAATCTGGCGACCAATGTCAGTTCGGAATATATTACCTTTTTATGTGTACTGTGCTTTTCGGGAATCAAGTTCCTAAGCACAGTACACATAAAAAGGTAATATATTCCGAACTGACATTGGTCGCCAGATTGTCAAAACATGACACTTTGGCGACCAATGTCAGCTACCGAATTCTTAGGTTTGTTCCAGACTTTTTGTGCACTAAATTCGGCAGTCTGTCAAATTAATGAGAGTTGGGAGAGAATTCTCTCAGAAGTAAATAAAACTACGAAAGACTGCCAAAAAGTCTGGAACAAGTTGAACACCATTATACAACACAATTTCATATTTTATGCTTTATTCGATAAACATTTAACACTTTTTTAATGCAAACATACATAAACGCGATTCAATTCAAAAAAATCACTACAATTTGATTTGTTTTCTTCTCAATTTATTTGTTTGATATACGTCAACTTTTCATTTGACAGAACTCATATTTCTGCCGGAAGAAATTCTCTGGGCTAAATTTGTCAGGGTGGGGAAATTTTTTACTCTCTCGTGAGCGCTCTCTTCTACACAATTTTTGAAGTTGGGAACAGACTCTGACCAAAAATAACCAAAAATTACTAAATTCGGCAGTTCCAAACTGAGTGTGGAACGGACCTCTTAATTGTTTAAAATACCGACGAAAAACGCACAAAAACCGATAAACCACGCACACCACTAATTTTTAAACAATTATTTATCATTTTCCGCGATGAAACACGAAGAAAATTTGTTATTTTTCAATTTATAATATTTTTAAATGACATTTTATAAATTAAAACAAAAACAAATTTCCTGTTTACTGCGATTGAAATATAAAAATTGAAATTGGTGCCCATTTTTGACAAACAAATTTTGACAACGTTCGGAATATATGTTCCTAAGTGGAAAAACTGTTTCTAAATAATAAAAAAAAAATCCCCTAATTTTTTCAGATTTTTATTTTGACGCTAGATGGCGCCCCAAGAGGGTTAAGTTTTTTCTCATTTGAAATAGGTATATGTAGACTTATAAAGCATTTTATTTAGATATAGCCATTGAATAATTATATATAGAAGTGACACCGATAGTTTCTAGCGCCAAACAATTTTATTTTTTTCGGCAATCAGATGTACTAAAAAATCCCCAGAGAGAATGGGGCTTGTCCTAGAAAATTATGTTTCCAAAAATTTGTTTTAAAAAAAGGAAATTTCACTAATACAAACATAAGGAAACAAATATCAAATAAAAATAAATCGTATCTACGAGAGATACACAGAAGGAGATTTTACTCATACATACGAAATTACACAAATATCAAACAAAAATATTGAAAAGTTAGTTGACATTATAAAAGTATCCATAGTAACTCGAAACTAAAAACAAGAAATTTTTTATTAACGACGAGAATTTGAACAAAATTAAATGTTATTGTTGTATATCTAGGCACGTTATAGCTTATAGGGCATGAAAGTTACCCTTATTTCAATAGTCCTATTAGCGTAGGTGACTAGGTGATTGCTCTTTACTTTTGCTCTCTGAGTTCGTATCGCCACAGAGATTGCTATTTTTTTATATTATATTTTTTTTTGGCAATATTACGAAATGCGTAACAACTAGCGCCGTTTTTTGCTAAATCGAAACTAAAACATTTAATTACAACATAAATTCTTATGTGATAGTTTACGCCGAAGAAAAAGTAGAGCATACAAGTTTATGTTCAAAATAAATTATTTAAGGTTCGTTTCAGCCCTTAATGAAAAAAAGAAAAGCGTTAAGAAAAACTCAACGTAATATTGTAAATCAGCTCAAACCAATAAGTCGATTTAGCTAAAACCTTTTGTTTATTTTTGATTCCAAGGAGGGGAAATTGAAATTTTTTAACGGTACCAACTAGAGATACTGCGAATAATGATTCGGCCGAATACCGAACATTCGACCACGCTTATACATTGGGCACGTTCAAAGAGCTAACATAAAGCTATCGGATAGCTTTTTGTTGTTGTAAACAATGTTAAAAATTAGCAAGGAAACGAACCATTTTCTGTCAAAAAATAATCTGAAGGTATCCCAGAATTTCTGGTATACCTCAGGTATCCGAGTGATCAGCTGATATACATTTGACTTTTTTTTATTTTGATTGCTTTTCGGGCTATTATTCAGCTTCAAAATAAAAAAAAATTGCAAGAAATAAAGTCAAAGCGATTGTGCAAGTACTTTTCAACAATAAAAAAAATGTAATTTGCTCAAAAGAAAAAATTTCCTCTTCTCAATATTTACATATTTTTTTAGTAGCTGCTTGGGCAAGCTATCTGGATACCTCTTTGTTCAAAAAGATATTCCAGATACGGGTATCCCAGATAGCCTATCCGATAGGTGTTTGAACGTGCCCATTTATCTACTATTAGGCTAACCTACACCTGATAACTTTACTTCATGACAAATACATTTGACGAAGATGGAAGTTATCGTTTGCGCCAAAGAATTCTGAATAAGAAGTTTTATTCACCAAAACTAATCATTAGTAAATTTTATTTTCTACAGCCCTAACCAATAATCAAATTTAAGACTGACTTTAATATTTAACTGAATTATACATATTGTAATGTTTTATTCCGGGTTCACAATAAAACTTATTTAATTTCCACTTATATTTCCGTTCAAATAAGAACACACTTTATTTCAACTCAATTTACTTTTATTATTCGCTCAAACAAACACACTTTTAAATCACTTTATTTACTACTAACAATTCGCAACACTTTATTTCACTTTGTACTGTACTCTTTCACTTTCAAGATTAAACTGTCTCCGGTCGGTGTCTACGCTGCCTTTTATACCGGATTCTCGAGACTCGAGAACGTCCTCGAAGGCTCTCGTCCCTGTCTCTCGAAACTTCCTTTCCAGGAAGGGCACTTCATACTTCCAGTCTAGTGGGATATTTTGAGATGTGTTCAGTGTGGGATATTTTGAGATGTGTTCAGTGAGATATTTTTAGATGTGTTCAGTGGGATATTTTTAGATGTGTTCAATGAGATATTTTTCTTAATTACTAAAGGTCCGTTCACATTTCTACCTTTGCAGGAGTAGGTAGTGTGTTCAGACTTTTATCTTAAAAGTAGTTCAGTAATTCATCGTTACATTGCCCCCCTCTTAGGATTGTTCGTCCCGAACAACTCCATTGCTTCTATCACCATTATAACGATGTAAACGGTCACAATGAACTACCTTAAGTTTGCCTCTTACCCCTCTTTGTATACGGTAAACCACGTCGTTAATTCTGGTTATTACTGTGTAAGGGCCTTCCCAGTTTTGTTGTAGCTTCGGTGATAGTCCCTTTTGTCGGTGGGGATTGTAAAACCACACAAGTTCTCCTTCTTGAAACCCTGTTGCTGTCGCTCGTGCGTCATATCTTGTTTTCATCCTGTCACTAGACGCTTTTATATTTGTCCTTGTCCGTTGGTGAATGTCAGCCAGTGTTCCTTTCAGGTTATCTACGTACTCATCCATTTCATGTGGCTCGTTTGGAACACTTCCAAATTTTATCTCACTTGGCAGACGTATTGTTGAGCCAAATAGGACTTCCGATGGTGTATGTCCAGTAGAACTATGTGTTGCACTTCTATAAGCCATCAAGAATAATGGAATATGTCGGTCCCAGTCTCGTTGATTATCATTGACTACTTTTGACAGGTGTTCCTTAAGTGTCCTGTTAAATCGCTCAACCATCCCATCAGATTGTGGATGAAGCGGTGTTGTTCGCGTCTTCTTGATGCCAAGGAGTGAGCAAACCTCTTGAAAATCTTAGATTCGAAGTTCCTTCCTTGGTCGGAATGAAGTTCCATGGGTACTCCGAACCTGCTCACCCAATGAAAGACAATCTTATCCACAACTGTTTTGGTTTCCTGGTTTGGAATGGCAAATGCCTCAGGCCATTTGCTGAAGTAGTCCATCACTACAAGGATGTATCGATTTCCGTTGTTGGTTTCGGGAAAAGGACCTGCTACGTCTATTGCAATTCTCTCAAAAGGTGCACCCACATTGTACTGCTGCATCTTGCTTTGGATTTTTCTAGCTGGTCCTTTGCTAGCGGCACAAGTATCACATTTTCGGCACCACTTTTCAACGTCTTCTCTCATACGTAACCAGTAGAATTGCTGTCGTAGCTTTTCCAGCGTCTTGTTGATGCCTAAATGGCCTCCAGAAGTTCCACCGTGCATCTCTCGGAGAACATCATTTACCTTCGACTGAGGTACGACTAGCTGCATTACATAGGATTTACCATCTGCGGATTCCCACTTACGCCTGAGTAGCCCTTCTTGCACATGAAGTGAGTCCCATTGTGCCCAATATGCTTTTAGAGTGGGGCTTCGGTCGGAGATGTCGGCCCATTCTGGTTTCTCTTGATGTTCCTTCCATGCAAGGATGGGTTCGATGTCCGAATCTTCCTGTTGGGCCATTCTGAGTTCTTCATTACTCCAGCCGCAAATGGGATCAGCTCTCGTTCTTCTAACAGCGACAACTTCCTTTTCTTCTGGTCGTGTGCAATGTTTGCAGTCTTGCTTGCACGGGCGTCGAGATAATGCGTCTGCATTTGAATGCAGTTTTCCTCTTCGATGTTGAATCTGACATTGATACGTCTGAAGTATCTCGATCCATCTTGCTACTTGACCCTCTGGATTTTTGAAGTTCAAAAGCCAATTTAGTGCACCATGATCTGTGCGAAGAAGGAACTTCTGTCCATAGATGTACTTATGGAAGTGCTTTGTTGCCAATACCAGAGCTAGAAGTTCCCTTCTGGTCACGCAATAGTTTCTTTCTTGTTTCGAGAGTACCTTGCTGAAATAGGCAACGACCTTTTCTTCTCCGTCATGAACTTGCGATAAAACAGCACCAACTCCAACATTACTTGCATCTGCGTCAATGATGAATTGTTTGCCTGGAGTCGGATAGGCCAGCACAGGAGCTTCACATAACCGCAGCTTCAGTTCCTGAAAGCTTTTCTCACACTCACCTGACCATTTAAAGGGTTTACCCTTCTCCGTAAGTTGGTGCAAGCTTTTGGCGATTCTCGCAAAATCCTTCACAAATCGTCGATAGTACGTTGCCAGACCGAGGAAACTCCGAAGTTGATGCTTGTCCTGAGGGGTTGGCCAGTTCTTCACAGTGTCAACCTTTTCAGGATCAGTCTTCACTCCTTGGGATGAGATGATATGCCCCAAATATTTAACCTCGGTCTTGAAAAGTGCACATTTCTTTGGATTCAACTTAAGATGTGCTTCTCGTAGCCTTTGGAATACAGCCTTTAGGTTTTCACAATGGTCATCAAATGTTTTCCCGTAAACGATGACATCATCCAAATAGACTAGGCAAGATTTCCAGGTTAATCCATTTAAAACGCACTCCATTAAGCGCTCAAAAGTAGCTGGGGCATTGCATAGCCCAAACGGCATGACATTAAACTGCCACAGACCATTTCCTGTGGAGAAAGCCGTCTTCTCCCGATCTTCTGGATGGATTTCTACCTGCCAGTAGCCACTCTTCAAATCCAAAGTCGAAAACCATTGTGCTCCTTCCATTGCATCTAGAGTATCGCTGATTCTTGGCAGTGGGTAGCTGTCTTTCTTCGTCACATCATTCAGCCTGCGGTAGTCGACACAAAATCGAGTGCTTCCATCCTTCTTTTTGACGAGAACTACCGGTGATGCCCAAGGGCTTTTGGAATTTTCGATTAGCCCGTCTTTCTTCATTGTTGTTATCATTTCTTCAACTTCACCTTGTTTGGCCAACGGGAGACGTCTTGCTGGTTGACGAATCGGCCTAGCGTCTCCTGTATCGATTCGGTGCTGCACCAGTTGTGTTCGGCCGTATTGCCCGCTGGGTGAAGAGAAAATATCAGCATATTCGTGAAGAAGACTTCCCGCAACATTAAGCTGATGTTGACTCAAGTTGTCTGATTTGAGAATTTGTTTCTTTAGTTTCTCCGAGTTCATAGTCATCTGTGTATCCACCTCGTTGATCTTAGTTATTGCGGCCACAGATTCACATTGCCCAACAACTTCTCCTTTCTTAAGCTTGATTGGGTACGGTTTGATGTTAAGTATGCGTACAGGTACCATGTTGTTCTTTGGTGCCACAAGAGTCTTCCCGATGATGATGTTTTGGGAACTTTGTTTAACTTCTGGCTCAACCATGAGGTATCGATGGCTTCCAATATTCCCCTTTAGTTTCGTCCACACAAAAACTTCTGAAGAAGGAGGCAGGCACATGTCTTCTTTGATGACAGTTCTAATTGTTGTTGAATATTCGTTGCCATAGACCATTGGGATCTCCACATTTCTGTATTTCAGGACTTGATTACCTATATCCAAAATGATTTCATGGTCCTTCATGAAGTCGATTCCAATGATGCACTCGTCACATATATCTGCCACCAAAAACACATGCGAAAACTCTAGTTCTGCCATACGGATCGTAAGACGAACTTCACCGTACACCCTTGCTGCTTCTCCTGTGGCTGTCTTCAGACGGTAGCTGTTGGTGTTATGTAGCCATGTCATCTTCACCAAGTCTCTTCGTACAATAGAGGCGGTGGCACCGGTGTCAATTGTAGCCACGTGTTGTTTGTTGTTTATGGTCGCCTCCACTGTCAGACTTTTGTTGTCTCGTTTACTCTGTGAGACTTGAATTGTGGTTCTGGGGCCATCGATACCAGAAACCAGCTTCTGCCCCTCGAAGTTGGTCCTTACTCGTTTCCCGAATGGGAAACAAGATGAGCATGAGTGTTAGTTGTATCGCTTACCTGTTGTTGGGCAATATTCCTGTTTCCACAGTGTTCGCAAGCAGTTCTTCTTGGTGGCAATCTGCACTGCCGCTGGAGATGTCCTGTCTTGTTACAGTTCCAGCATCGAGCAGCTCCGTCTCGCTGGTTTCTTTGGAACGCGAGTTTTTGACAAGAGCATTCCTCCACTGCAACTTCTCTTACCCGATGAACGCCTTGAGAAGCCTGTTCTGCTGCTTCCATAGTCAGTGCAAACGCTAATGCTTCAGGAAGGGAACGTTTTCCAGCTGTTCGAATTGCTCGCTGAAGATTTATATCAGATACAGCACGTACAAAGGCTTCTGTCGCAAACTGATTGATAATGTCGTCTCCTGCTGTCGGATATGCCAGATGAGCCAACCTTTCAATATCTGCTTGAAGTTGTTGCAGAGTTTCTCCTCTTTTCTGGACTCTTGTATTGAGTTGGACGCGGAAGACTTCCTGCATATGGCCATCTCCAAAGCGTTTTTCAATGACCTGGACAAGAGCGTTAAAGTTACCATTCTTTTCTGGTGGTAACGTTTGTAACAACTCAGCAGCAGGACCTCTAAGAGCAAGAGTCAGCGCTATACATTTGTCTTCGTCATCCCAGCCATTTGTTGTTGCAGCTGCCTCAAACTGTTTCTTGTAGATCGACCAAGAACTTTGTCCATCAAATGTTGGTGGATGCATTTCCTTCTTCTTTGGGTACTCACCAGAACTTTCTCGAATCTTAATTTTCCGAACCTTGTCAAGTTCCTCAGTAATACTTTGCATTTTAACTTCCATTTTTTCAAACTTGTCATCCACTTTCTCGAACTTTCCTTCTACTTTCTCGAGTTTTTCTTCAACTTTCTCGAACTTTTCTTGAGATTGCTTTTCAACGCATTTGATGGAAGCATCAATAGCAACGAACTTGTTCTCGATCGCGTCAAGCTTACCTTGGATGATGTTTTTCTGTTCATCTAATTTTTCGAGAAGATTCTGTTGTTCACTCTTTTGCTCGGTACGTTGTTTTTCCATTTGTTCGAGAACACTCTGTTGTTCACTCCTTTGCTCGGTACGTTGTTTTTCCATTTGTTCTCTCTGTTCCTTGCGTTGTGTCTCAATTTGTTCTTTCTGTTCTTCAAATTTTGCAAGGAGAACAGCCATCATGGATGACATATCGGAACTAGTACTTACTCGTTCTTCTATCATTTCAACCTCGAATTGAAATGTATCCAAATCTTCGTTTTTCTGGGTTAAATAATCCTGTAGACGAATAATGAGATCATTTTTCGATCCAGCAGTAGGAAGACTTCGCTTAGTCAATTCCGCCTTCAACTCAGTCAAACTTAACTGATTTAGTGTTTTACCCATTTTAACTTTTCAAAACGCGAGCACTTTTACTTATTTCAAAATGTTTTACACTTTGTTTATTGTTAAAACACACGCGCACTTTTTATTTTATTCGCGAAATTATCTGATTCGCACAAATAAATAAGTTTTATTCCACTTTTCTGACACCAATGTAATGTTTTATTCCGGGTTCACAATAAAACTTATTTAATTTCCACTTATATTTCCGTTCAAATAAGAACACACTTTATTTCAACTCAATTTACTTTTATTATTCGCTCAAACAAACACACTTTTAAATCACTTTATTTACTACTAACAATTCGCAACACTTTATTTCACTTTGTACTGTACTCTTTCACTTTCAAGATTAAACTGTCTCCGGTCGGTGTCTACGCTGCCTTTTATACCGGATTCTCGAGACTCGAGAACGTCCTCGAAGGCTCTCGTCCCTGTCTCTCGAAACTTCCTTTCCAGGAAGGGCACTTCATACTTCCAGTCTAGTGGGATATTTTGAGATGTGTTCAGTGTGGGATATTTTGAGATGTGTTCAGTGAGATATTTTTAGATGTGTTCAGTGGGATATTTTTAGATGTGTTCAATGAGATATTTTTCTTAATTACTAAAGGTCCGTTCACATTTCTACCTTTGCAGGAGTAGGTAGTGTGTTCAGACTTTTATCTTAAAAGTAGTTCAGTAATTCATCGTTACAATATAAACAATTTAATACTAAGGTACAAGGCTAACGCTCAGCTTAATTTAATAGTTATGTTTCATAACCATAAAATTTAACCGAGCGTTAGCTTTTAACCTGAGTTGTTTTTATACACTAGCCCAAAAAGTTAAAGGAACAAAGCAAAATTCTTGATAGCTCCAAGTACCTATTCGATTTGATTTCTTCTACTAAGATATATTTTTAGAAAAAAAAATTCAAAATCGTTGGAACCTTATAAATATGTAAATTAAATAAAAATTCAAAAATAAAATTGGTATGCAATTTCGTAGAAATTACTAATCAACATTCAAAACTTAAATGTCAAAAAAATTTAATGTCCCGTTTTCGAAAATTTGATTTTTCAAAAAAAAATGTTCAATTTTTTTTAATCCAAAAACTATTATTTTTCCAAATTTTCTTTCTGTATTATATTTAAACTATATAGTTTAAACTATACTAGTTTGACACGATTCTACAGTAGGTTAATAATAATTTTTAAAAATTTCCATGATTGCCCAAAAACTATTATATAATTTTTTTAAACAAAATCACCGGTACCGTTTTCGAGAAAATTAAACATTTCCGAAATTGGTTTATGACAGGTATCGTTATTTTTGGTTAAGAAAAAATTGGTTCTAAAAAACCCTCTGGAGAGTCTCCAAAAAGTGCTTCATACTAAGTTTGATGTTAGTCGGTAGATCCGTTTAGCTGTAGACAAACAGACAGACTGACAGACAGACAAACGGTAATTCCGTGACCCACTTTTTTGCATTCTCTATTATAAGCCCTGTTCCTTTGGGAGTTGGCAAAGTACCACTAGTAGTTTACTAGCGATTTTAAATGGAACGCACTTTCAACGAATTCAATACAAATCGTATCCACTCGGGAAGAAGAGCATGAGTAGATGATAGTACCTACTAGATTAACCAAAAAATCTACTATTAGTAGACTACCACCTCCAATGGAACAGGGCTATAGTAATGCTATGTCTGATTGTTATATGAACTTTTTTTTGTACGAATGCATAGCTTGACTATATAGTATCATGACAAAATAAAAAGCATGTAAAATCTACATTCTTTTAATTTAGTAAATTAGAACCAAATATTTTATTTCAAATGGTGAAATAGAAAAATCATTGGAACTATCCAAAAAACCACATTTTCTTACATTTGCGATCAAAATAGGCCTTTTTACGGTTTTTTTTTCAAAAGAATTTGAGCTTATTTGAACATTTTATTAATAAATATAGTTTAAATTTTAGATAAAAAAAAAGAAAAGTATCCAAAAATGGTACGATAAGATTTTTTTTTTTCAAAATTTAACTTCTTCTTCTTCTTCCTTTTCTCGGCGCTGTTATGATCTCAATGTCGAGGGGATCATAACCTTCCCACGTCACTGCTTCACACTAGTGATCCGCCTGTGGGGTTCGCCGGGTTGACCTCAGAAATCGGCGGCAAGCCTCCCGGTTTTGTATTGTTCCGTTTCTAAGGCCAACTGAATGCTGGTGTTTTTGCATCTGCTTGTACCAGGAGTTTTTAGGCCTCAAAATTTAACATTTTATAAAAACTTTAAATTTTCATTTACAGCTGCAAATTTGAACAAAGCCGTATATCAAAAGTTCTTGTTCCCATACAAACATAAATCAGTTTAAGCAAATAAACGAGGTAGTTTCGTATTGTATTAAAATACTTTGAAATATGTACAAAAATACTTTAAAATAATGTGTAATATGGCCATATTGTATGTATTGTATGGATCCTTACCTACTCTTTCATTTTGCGGTTTAAGAAAATAGAAAGTATATGCCACAGTGCAAGTGGACAACATTCAAATAATGTGAGCTACAACTTTGGCCTAGATGTTATTACAAAAGCACCCTAATCAAAATTAAATAAACACTTGCATTCTATAACTGAAGAAAAATCTTCTTGTCGTTAATAAAAACAAAAAACAAAATCCTTTCAAATATGTAGGTACATAAGAATCAAACATTCAAAAATAAATATTCAATTCAAAATATTACAAAAATTAAAAATAAATTCAATTTGAATATTACAGAAACAAAAATAAACAAACACACTACTAACACAAAACTAATACAAATACACCAAATATAAATAATATAGTAGTTGTGGTTACTTAGTAACCAAAAGTCCTTTTTAGGAATTTTTTGGCCATCGAATACACAATCCTAAAACGATTGTGGCGCCACTCCTGAAACGATTGTAGCGCCACCCCTCAAAGCTCAAACATAGCGAATGTTTTTTCCGGTGTCACTTCTATATATAACTAGCTGACCCGGCGGACTTCATTACGCATTTTTCTAGTATTTATTTTCAATTTTTGGCTTTGTAATGTATTAACCTTTTCCAATACAAAAAAATCGGGCCACAACTTGATATATGGAGCACAAACATAAAATTGTATAAAGTATTAAAAAAAGCAAACCATTTGTCTGACAGCTATCTATTATAATTTTAATTGGAATGGGTACGAAGTTTCATTAATATTATTATTAAGGTATAACAACATAAATCTTCAGCGGAAAGCAAAATGGTACTATGTCCTTAACAGATCCTATGGAGTTACAATAATTTTGCTTTCCCAGGTGATATGTATGTTGTATGCATGCCACTGTTATTTTCTGTTATTGGCACGGGTTTTTTGTTTGCTCAATACCTTCGTTTTGGCATTCTATAACATACCTCAAAAGTCTCATGTTTGCAAGTCGCGATTTTCAAGATCAAATCGCGAAATGGAGATTTTCAAAATTAGCAATAATAGACAATGGTATTATATAAACATATTATATACAACTTCGAGGTATTTTTTAATGCTGTTTACAAAAAATTTTTCTAGGACTTGGGGTTTAGTCAGGACATGTATGTCTTTTTTGGGTTTATTAAACCAAGCATGTTTTATTAAAACAAGCATATGAATAGCATGAAAAATTAAATAAAACCCAAAAAAAGGGGAAACCGACGAAGTTACGAATACCAGAGCTACGGGCGACAGAGTTACGACCGTCAAAGTTACTCGAAACCGAAGTTACGAAAAACTAGAGTTACGAATTCTAAAGTTATGTTAAGCTATGACATGTGATTTTTGGGTTGGCAACAATTGCGAGGAACGATATGCAATTATGGAAATACAAACAAGAGATTAACATTTTTCTCATTTGTCAGAACTAAATGAGTTAAGCGAAAATGGGTGTTATTTAATCTTGTAAAATTTTGATTGGATAGGTATAGATATACATATATGGTTTTTTTTTGTGAGAAGATCGCAAAAACGTTGAAATAGAAAAAAAAAACATAAGTATATTTATATAAGTTTGGGGGACATAATTGAATTTAACTTCTTATTTCTTTTTGACGTTATTTTGGTGTGGTGAACTGTTATTGCAATTGTTGCCAACCCAAAAATCACATGTCATAGCTTAACATAACTTTAGAATTCGTAGCTCTAGTTTTTCGTAACTTCGGTTTCGCGTAACTTTGACGGCCGTAACTCTGTCGCGCGTAACTCTGTTATTCGTAACTCCGTTACCATTTCCAAAAAAAGATATGCATGTCCTGACTAAAACCCTAGTCCTAGAAAAATGGTTTATACCTTTTTGAAAAGGTTGTTTAATATAGAATAGAACCTCATCAAAAATTTACATTTAGGCTATATCTATAAAAATGGCCTAATAAGTCAACATAATACCTATTTCAAATGAGAAAAAACTTTAACCCTCTTGGGGCGCCATCTAGAGTCAAAATAAAAATCTGAAAAAATTAGGGGATTTTTTTTTATTATTATTTATAAACAGTTTCTTCACTTAGGAACTTGATTTAAAAATAACGAGCGCCCTGGTATACACGTTTGTATGCGGTAGAGCTCTTAGATAATATTAAGGATAACCCCTGCATCCATGGACTATAGGTGTATTTGTTGAGTGTCCAACCGATATTGGAATGATTCTGAACTTCGTCAGTGCTTTATTAATCCGAGCATGATAAGGATAAATAAAAAAAAATTCATTCCACTAAGATTGGCATATTTATGTTTTATTTTTTCTCATCATTTTATTTACCGTTATTTATTTTCTACTACATTATCATTTTCTCTATTTTAGTTTTAATTTTATCAGAAAATACAGTGAATTGTGTTTTTGTTTATTAAATTGTATCCTTTTACATTTATATTTAAATAATATTTAATTTAATAATAAACATCAGTATTTCCTTCTAAACTATTTTTGTTTTTGTTGTGTATTATTTGTATTTTCTTTTTATTTATATAATTTTAATTGTTATCTTTCTTTATATGTATATAAAAAAACATAACCGGTGAAATATTTTCTTTTATCTAGTTGTTTTTTTTTTTTTTAATTTTTGTTTTATTGTAATTGTTTTAATTTAATTAAAAGACCTTAAAAGCTAAACCAGAAATATAAATGTATATATATGCATATACATGTATAATATATATACATACATATAAATTATATTTTGTTGATTTTCATGTTTTTTTTTTTATAAAGTAGGTACAAACAATAAACAAGTATTAAATCAATAAAACACTATAACTGAATAAAGAAATACATATATTTTTTTATGATAAATTGTTATTTTTGCATATTGACAACTCGAAAAAAAGTGATGAAGCGTTACAAGCAGCGTATTTAAAAAATTAATAAGCCTACACAACTTACTTAATATTTAAAAACTATAAGTAGATAAGATTTTACAAAGAATACCATTTGCCTCTGGCCCTGCGTAGTGTAACAAAATGACGTTTATAAACTTATATATTTTTTTTTGCTTTCGACATAATAAGAGGGAATAAAACAGATATACATACATTAATTAAATATTTAACCTTATTTCCAACTATAGCAAATAAAAAAAAAGATATAAATCCAGTCCTATAATAGATTCCACCATAATCGAAATTCTGTTACGAATACTGGAATACAGTTAAACAGACAACTTTTGAAAAGTAATTTCTTATCGGCTTCCTTTCAAATTCATGTTAGAATTTCGATTACGTCGGTTTCTGTGGTAAGAGTGATTTGCTTCAACATTTATTTTGCCATTTTTTTTTCTTTTATATATTTCTGAAAACTTATTAACTAAAAAGACACTAAAACATTATTTTATATTAAATTTATTTTTTCTTCATGCACATAAGCTATGTACGTGTACTTATAATGATTTTTTTCTTCATCAGTAAAATTTTGTTTTATTTTAAACATTGTCTTCTGTGTATTTTTAAATATTGCTGACATTAGTCTCCCGGGTTATGGAGTACATCAGGACATAGTATATTATGAATTTTGTTTGCAATGTGTGGTATGATTTTTCTTTGTTTAAAATGTATCCTTAATATTTTTTACTTTAATATCTACTCAAATTTAAAGTTTATATATAATTTTGTTTATTTATACATCGTCAAAAAAAGATCTTTTTTATCGGCGGCGGTAGCTATTTTTATAACATTTTTATTTAAATATTTATATATTTAAAATAATGTTATTTTTTTTTTTCAATTATTAGTAACCGTACCTACTGTGTCTTACTAAAAAATAACTAATTTAACTTTAGTTTTGAAATTGTTTATTTTTTTTTTTTATATTTTTTAAACAACAGAAGCAAACAGCTACTATTTTTTTTTGTTTTACCATCAATTGTTGTTTTTGCTCTAAAATTTATTGATACACGTAAAAGGATTTCATTTATGTTATTTTTCTTTGCAATTAGTATATAAGTTTTGTTTTAATTTGCTTAAATTTTTACTTTTATTTTCAATAATATTTCGCTAAAGGGAAAAGGGACTTTTTATTATTATTTTTTTGTATTTGCATTTATGTAAACTTTGTTTGCTGTTTATTTTTTTTTTTTGTTATGCGTTTTGGTTTTTGTGTAAATAATTTTATATATTTATGCAATCTTTTTATATAAGAAAAATTAATGAGAAAATGATGGTGATTAAATTGAAATGAGATGATGTTTTTGTTGTTTTTTTTTTATTATTATTTGTATCTTTTACGAGGAAGAACAAAAAAAATTGGTGCATGTTTTTTTTCTTTTTTTTTTTGAAAAATCGTTTTGCAGTTTATATTAAATTTTTGATTTGTTGGTTGGTTTTTAGTACTTTAATAGTATTTATAATAGTTGCTTTTATCAATAGTAATAATAATAATTTTAATGTAATAATAATAATATAAATTTTATTAATATTTTCTGTTATAATCATTATAATAGCTATTATTGTATTATAATCATGGGAATTAAACCTGAATGAAGCTTGCTAACCCATTGTCGTCGCTGTTTGTTGTATTTGTGAACTTCCCACTGCCCCCGGCGATGTCGTAGCTCCTGCTGCAGCTGCTCCAGCTGTTGCTGAAGTTGCCGCAGCTTGACTATTATTTGCAGTTCCTTCGGCCGGCTGAGGCTGTGTTGATGATGATGAGCCTATAGCAGCAGAACTAGTTGCTGCTGATGATGAATTGCCACCACCTGATGCTGATGAACCACTGGCGCCTCCAACATTCGATGATTGGTTGCCTGGAATCATTTTGAAGAGTTTAATATTAACAAAAAATTCTTAATTTGGATTTAAAACTGTAACGATCAAGTACTAACATTAAAAATACACAATAAAATCAGTTTGTTTTTTTTTAATTACACATAGACAAGAGATGAAGCAAAATCATTCTTACTTGCTAATTAATGTCATAAGTACGACTAGTACAAAACCTTAATTTATTTTTTTTGCGTGGATGTTAGAATAACCAAGGCTTATTTTTTCTGTTAAAATATGTAAAAGTAAAAATTATCTTTAAGAGATAAATTCAATGGTTGCTAAAAAAACTCAGTTGTTTTTTATCTAATATTTATCATTTGGTTGATTAAATTACTAACTACTCGTAAATTATCAAAACCATTAGATTTGGCTGAGTTCATAAAAAATTTGAATCAAAAATGATGCTTTAGGCGTTTTTCTTTTTTAGCTCTGAGTAGAGCACCGAGTAGAGCCTGAGCTCATCGAACTCGGTCTGAGCAGAGTAGCTCAGAGCTTTCCGAGTTAATAAAGAAACAAACCTGAGCACGGGACTGTCACACATAACAAAAAATTTGACAAGCTGACAAAAATTTGTCAAATTTAATAAAATAATGGACAGGTTCAGAAACGTTAGGCACTAAATATTTAGGTAATTTCTCGGTCTCTGATTGGTCAGCTGTCAAAAAAAAATATTTCCAATTTAGGTAATATTATTGGAAAGCTAACTGGAAAGTTAGGCGAGAAAATTTTCCCTAAAAATTTAGGAAAGTTTTGTTTTGTCAACATGACAGCAGATTGTTTTGAATTAAAGAATTAATTTAGCAAAATTAAATTTATTTGTGTGAAAAACGAGTTATAATTAATATTATTTATTCATTAAAGTTAAGTGAAATTTGGTGTCTTCCCCATGCGATCGGTAAAATACTTAAGTAAATTTTGAAATTTGACAATAGCATCATATCCAAACTAATTTAGTCAATTTCCTCAAATTTCCGTTCAGAATATGACGTTGCCTAAATATCTAGTCCCTAATATTTCCTGAACGTGCCCATTCAGTCGAAGAACAACTAGCTTCTGCTACCTTTTCAAATGTTTTGATTTTTTTTTTGTGTCATCTCAATCATGACATAAGCAAAATAAATGAAATTTGACCGCGCAAAACCAGTGATGCCTTTATGTTGTTTTATGTGAATTCACCCTTTGTTTGAGTTTTCAATAAGCGTTAAAAAAAAAAAAACAATTAAACAAAAGGAGAATGAGCAGTTTTGTCCCATCGGTGTTAGACTTAGCGTTGCATTTGTCTAGTACAGATATTATAAATAAGGTGCAATGCTGCGGCGGGACAGATTCCCAAGCAATTGCAAGAATTGAATTCTTCGGACCTTATTCTTTTGTATAAAGAAAATTGTTTGAGCATATTTAGTAACGGTTTCTTTAAAAACTGTTTTCCATCTTTCGATACCTGTTTAAATCTTTTCAATATCTTTTATATTGCCCGAGATATCTCAAACTGAAGTAAGTGGGTTTGGCTTCATATATCATAAAGAAGATAATGACGTTATAAAATTTATAAAAATACCAAACAACTTAGGATATCTCGGGCAGTAAAAAAGATATCGGAAAGATTTAAACTGATTTAAAAAGGTGGTAAATAGTACTTATGAAAACCGTTACTAAATATGCTCAAAAAATTTTCCTTATATAAAAGAATAAGGTCCGAAGTACTGCATTTTCTAACGGTAATATTTCAAAAACGGGAGCTGATTAATTTTTTTTGACTTCAGATTCGAGTTCAGCACACCGAAAACCTTCAGAAAAGTATATTTTTGTTTCGGCAACAAAAAAAAAGTTTAATTTTGTTAACCAGTGTTGTTGAAGTGAATAAAAAATTAAAACATTTTACAAAATATAAATTCATGACGAAAAACATGAAAAATACATGCATTTGAGATATAACGACCCTCATATTCCAGTTTAGTGAAATAGGATTGATTATAACACGAAAGAGAAGCAAAGTAAGTATGTAAGAAGAATATTTGTGTTTTGTTTATGTGTTTTATATTTTGACCACCGCAAAACAAAAAAAAATAATAATATTAAACAAACCTTTTTCTAAAAACATCACTGCCAAAGAAAGAAAATACAAATTTAAATTATTTATTTTGGGCATTGCATATATTTTATTTTTATATAAAGGCAATTATACTATAATAATTAAAATCATCGTTAATATACAAAGTCATTTTATTCAAATCGAGAATACCATGAATAATTTTTATTTAAATTCACATTTTCTTTCAAATATTAAACAAAAAATAGGGTTCATCATTTAATTGCTTTACATTTTTATAAAAGAATATTAATTTATGTATGTATATGTATGCATATATTTTTGTTTTTTATTTTAAATACATTAAAATTTATAAATAATTAATTGATTAAAAAATTATTGATTTTGTGTTAACTACATTATTTTATAAAAACAAAAAAAAAAAAATTACAGTGAGATGCTTCTATCTCGGTTTGTTTGTCAAATCAGATGTAATGTTAAATAGATATTAAGATTTATACATTAAAATAAAGCAAGACTGTAATTTCGTAATGCCAACTACATATCTGCAAAGAATAGAAAGTAGAACAAAATAAAATAATGGGAAAACAACGAAAAAAAAAAACAGACATAAAAGAAAAAGGAAAGTTGTAATGATTGCAGTTAGTTAGAGTAAAATTAAAAAGAAATCAATTAAAAAACCCTTCCTCATAAATTTCGCTAACGCCAAAAAGGTTTATCTTATAAATAGCATATATTGCTCATACTTTCTCATTTATTTTTTTTTTTTAATATTAAACTAAGTATATTAAAATAGGTTAAGGGTTTCTATTGAAAGTAGGAAAAAAACTACATAGCTTAGCAGTGGAGGTTAACTCATCACGTTAACATTGGAAAACAAAAAATGTCTTTGAAAGAGAAAATGACATTACCAAAAATTAGAGAATTATGATGAAATAGAAAACGAATGGATTCCACAAACATATTCCAGAACCTTGTACTAGTACCAACACTTTTTAAGCGATAGCGAAATTTTTTTTGATATTAAAAAACTTACTTATTAACAAAAGCCTTAGTCTACAACAATACAACGAAGAAACAAATGTTTGATTCTCATTATGTTAGAATTATTTTCTCACCTGTTGATTGCGTGGTTGCTCCTGGCGTTCCGGCGCCACTTGATGGGTTTGAGTTTGAGCCAGAAGCTGTTGCAGCGCCAGATCCTGATCGATTTGAAGCATCATGTTGTCGTTGTGGCAACAATTGTGGGATTAAACTTGGTTGTATTGAAAGTTCTGGATTATAAAACATTACATATTTTAAAAATTTTTAATTGAACAGAAAATAAATAATTTGTTATTTATATACCATGTTCAGTGAAATTAAACAATGGGGGAAATTCCCGTCCATTCGGTAAGACTTGAGGACCCTCACGTAA
Organism: Episyrphus balteatus; assembly: GCF_945859705.1. NCBI lineage: Eukaryota > Metazoa > Arthropoda > Insecta > Diptera > Syrphidae > Episyrphus > Episyrphus balteatus. The sequence goes on from NC_079135.1 coordinate 64,750,270, forward strand.
CTCATTAAAGAAAGGATGTGCGCAAGCCTTAAGGGGCGTGATTCTGGCGCTAGGTGTGTATTCAAGTAGTTCCGATACTAGACTTATAGCCTCTGGAGGTGTTCGGATGCGGAATACCTAGAAGAAATTAAAACAAAATTTAAAGTTTATGCACAAAATTTATAAATATATTTTTGTATGATTTCTATTGAATCGGATTGGTGTAAGGATTAAGAATGAGTGAAATGTAAGGTTAACAAATTCAAATCAATTAAAACTGACAATATTTTATTTAAGTGAAGAAACCGATTAGATTAACGCACACAAACTGAAAGTCCTGAGTAAACGTGCGTTTAGGATGTGGTTAGTTTTGAGGGTAGTAGACCAATATACGAAGCAGCTGCTATGCAACATTGTATACAAATAACTGTTATTGCGATAGGGCAAACTGTAAGAGTTTGTCCTTAAAATCGAACTCAATTAAGTGGCAATTTACCACTAAAATGTTTGATGAATGCATGGATATTTAAAAGATATTAGAATGCATATTTCCCATACAACAATTTCGAGATACGTATTGCAATGTTCTCGAAAACGGCTCTAAAGGATTCGATCAACAAAATTATACACTTCATTTTTTATATGTCTCGGCAAGTTTTGTTCAGGAGTTTAGATTTTGCGATATGTAATTCTGATGTAAAATCTCATTTCTTTGTTAAGAGTTCATTTGTTTTAAGAATGCTTTAGTCTAAGTCATTTTAACTCTTTAAATCTTCAAATCTTATTGTAATCTTAACTATTTAGTCATTTTCCCGACCGAAATTCAATATGGAGTGGCAATCAAACTTTCACAAGTAATAGAATTTAAAATTCCTTAATAACCAGTTTAAATGAAGTTTTAATATAATAATCAAAGGAGATGGCACATTTTTGGGCCCAGTGTGTTAACTTACGAAATGGGTATCGAATGAAAGGTGACGGTAAGCACATTACGTGGGTAAAATATTTTCAAATTCGTTATTGGGGTTTTGGAGATATTTGAGTTTGAAGTTTCGGATTTCAAAATCAAGATTTCAGCTATTTTTGCGATCAATTAATCGTAGAATGCGTAGAAAGGACTTTTTAGATTGGAAATTAGTTAATCTTTCTTTTTCTAGTACATCATTTTTCTCTAGGAGTTATACTTTCAGAGTAACAGAACCGCAAAGTATCTCATTCTCAGTAATTCCGCACTTAACTCTAAGGGTTGTTTAAAATATTTAAAATATCAAAAAACACACAATTTTCGGTAGTGTAACTCTGAAATTATAACTCCTAGAGAAAAATGATGTACTAGATAAAGAAAGATTAACTAATTTCCAATCTAAAAAGTCCTCTCTAGTTTTCTGTCCGACCAGTCGTTCTCGAGATATTGAGACAAATGCGTTTTTCAAAATGGCGGTCGCCCCACAAGACCAAACAATACGCAATCTGAGATTTGTACTTGGGATAAACCCCTCTTCAATACTGCATTCAAACTTAGCTCACGTCATAGCTTTTTCCAGATTTTTCCCCATTGACTGAACTATAGTTTCTATTCTTATTATTTAATAGGCATATTTCAGCGCGTTTTTGTGTATTTTGCTTATTATAAGGTTTTTGTATGTTTTATAGAACTATTTTATATATAGAATTAAAGGTAACACATTAAGCTATCGAAAAAATTACAAAAAAAAAGTGCATGTCACCACTGAATATTTTGATATTTCGATGTGCCAAATGCCTCGCTTAAAAAAATCACCTTTTGAGAAGTAAATACCTAATATGTATTATTTTTTTTAACAAAGAAAAAAACTTTTGATACAGATTTATAGACAAGAGAAATACCTTTTATTTGATACCAATATTATTTCTGTACACCCATTATTACGCATTCTACGATTAATTGTTCGAAAAATTAGCTGAAATCTTGATTGTGAAATCCGAAACTTCAAACTCAAATATCTCCAAAACCCCACTAACGAATTTGAAAATATTTTACCCACGTAATGTGCTTACCGTCACCTTTCATTTGATACCAATTTCGTTAGTGAACACACTGGGCCCAAGCTCCATAGAAAAATGTGCCATCTCCTTTAGCTTTCTAGCATTTTAAAAATAACTAAGCTTGAATGCTAATATGTACATATGTATTTGCAAATCAGTAAAATAACATGCATTTTGGTTAAGTTCAAGAAAATTACCAAAAAACTTACACATCGGGTTTTTTGAATAAGAAATATGTATATATTTACATATATTTATATTTACAAATAGCTCAAAATTGAACATTTTTGTCTTTAATGAATGATTTGATAAAATTAAAATGAGGTTGATATGCTGATATCAAACATCAAGAACACTGAGTGAGAAACCAGGATCTCAACCATCAATAATTATTATTATAATTAATTTATATACATTATATTATGTTTCTTAATATCCAAAGATTAAAAAATGTGAACTTATAATACAAAAAACATAACGAAATGATGCGAAATGATTTTCTGTTTAGAACGTCTTGTGTAGCAGATATTTTAAATTTTCTTAACACAAACTAACACCAAGGAGATGTTCTTAGACATACTCTCAGATCGAAGCGGTGTAATATGCCCAAGCGCACTTAAAATAGCACGTATAATAGATGCCAGCTTGTTTTATCTTTTTAGCCATATTGGTAAAACACAAAATGAACAAAAGGCATGCAAATATGTTCTTTTTTTCAAATTGACCCGAGTGTATAGTAAAAACAAAAACAAAATAGATTAATTCAAAATTTATTGTTGATGGTTTTCTTTTTCCTTAAGGTGTTTTCCTTACTCTCCAGCGTTGTTTTTGATTTAAGGCATTTGGAAATAGACTACATTCAAGAAGTGACTGCAAAAAGTTTTTTTTATTTAATTTAATTTGAATTTACTTAATTGCACCTTTGGCAAATGTTCAATGAAATCACATGAAATGAAAATTTAAACAATTAAAAAAGAAAGCACACATGCAGTGCTTATAAAATAATAGTCAGATGAGAGCTTTTAAACTCAAACCCAATTCGATAAAAAAAAATATTGAAACAAAATGCTATAGTGTTTTTTAAATGGTTTTTGTGTGACTTACCTTTTGCCATGGATGACTTTTAATTCGGGGAAATTTGAATTCCGTATAATTTGGATTCATTTCATGAATTTGCTCTCGTGTTGGTGTACCCAATACCTTGATCACTTCGACCAATTGATCGACACCAGAATCTCCGGGGAATATTGGTTGTCCCAGAAGTAATTCAGCGAGTACACAACCGGCGCTCCACACATCTGTTAAGAAATATCATAAAATTAATTATTATTATTGTTAATTATTTATTTATTGTGACAATTTTTTAAGGTCTCTATTCTGTCGGAGTTTTTTGAAAATTTATTTATTCTAACTAATTTCAAAAGCGATTTATTTTTTGAAAAGCTTACAAATAAAATCCTAACGAAAACAAAGCTAATTCTAAAAATCAATTTTATTTTTTTTTTGTAAGGATTCAAGGAAAGAGTTTTGTTGATTGCATCTTTTGTTTTGTAAAAAAAATTGTATAAGAATTCAAACAATTCCATATTTTCTTTCTACTTTTCTTTTTGAGTTTCTCAATAGTTGCCACTTTAACCTTCTTACTTTAACACACCTGTGTCACACCTATTTTTTCAAATAACGCTATGACAAGTGCATCTAGTTGATGCAGGACGAAAATTAGCATTCACCATTCTGGTATTTCATGACCGATCGTCTTGAAATAAATTGCAATAAAAATCATGGGTCGAATTGAATTTTTTTGATTTGCATGAAAATTAATATGAAAATCATTCCTGATCAAACGCATTTCACCTGCTATATAATTAAAATTTAAATTTCTTATCTAAATTAAATTTATCAGCTAATTTTTGTTTACTGTGTGTGCCATTTTTTTTAAACTTTTCTGGGGTGAAAGAACAAAAGACAGCAAAAAGTTTAAATATAGTAGGTAAAAAAAAAGAAATCTGAAAATTTATTAGTAAACATTAACGAGAGCCAGTCGCCAAAAGTGAACTTTTGTAATCAGTTATTGAAAACATTATGTCGAAACTTTGCAAAGTAAAAGAAACATGGTCACCATGAATAAGAGCAATATTATACTTACCAATTTTTGTGGTATAATTAATTGCGCCAAATATTAGCTCGGGTGCACGGTAATACCTAGAGCATATGTACGAAACATTCGGTTCGCCATGGAGCAGTTGTTTAGCGCTGCCAAAGTCGCAAAGTTTAAGCACAGCCGTTTCTGGGTCTAGCAATAAATTTTGTGGTTTAATATCACGATGACAGATGCCCAGAGAATGTATGTATGCCAAACTTCTGAATAATTGATACATATAAAGCTGAAATAAATAAACATGTATAAAAACAAATTCAAAGAATAATTACAACTAAACAAAATAACTTACCCTGATAAAATGAATTGGTATCGTTTGTTTAGTTTTAGCATACTGACGAGCAACTTTGTATACGGTTTCCGGTATGTATTCGAGTACTAAATTCAAAAATACTTCATCCCGCTGAAAGATAAAATCATAAAACAACATAATAAAGGAATTAGTATATGATGACTGCATTTTGTCCTTCGATGTATATAAACTACGAAGTCTCTTCAGTATTTTATTTTATTTTTTTAATTTTGGATGAAGAAATGATTTTAATTAAAAAAAAAAATAACACTATTTGTGGAAAAAATATTTGTTCGTCTATAAAACCACCGCAAAAAATAAAAACGAACAAGCATTTTAGGAAATAAAAATAGAGGATATCTCATCAAAAAGCAAAATATATTATGTCGAAAGGGTACTCAATAATCTAATGTCATCTTCAAAAAAAGTTTATATTAATATTAAAACAACATTGGAAAAAACAGTACCTTTACTTCATGTGACAAAAAAATAAAACATTTCATAGATTCAAAATACGGGTTTTATATAAACAAAATGCATATTAATTTAACATGCTGACATTTAGACATTGAAAGTTACCTACGTCCTTTTTTGTATTTGTTGGTCCTATTTTAGATTTCACATTGCTGAGTACTATTTTTTATTCAAGTTGTATGTTTTTGATTTTTGATTTATTATTATTATATGTATATTTGTTTTGGTGAACTTTAAAAAGAGGATATTTCGTACAAGAAATATTCCAACGTTCTGTACAGTACTCAAAAATTTGTTCATACAAATAAAAAAAAAAAAATTATCCGAAAACAGCAATTACACTGGTCAACAAAATTTAACTTTTTTTTTGCCACAAGAACCAAAATATACTTTTCTAGTAGTTTTTGGGGTGCTGAATCCGAATCTGAAGTCAGAAAAATTTGATTGGCCTCCGTTTTTGAAATATTACCGTTAGAAAATGTCAAAAATAGTCATTTTGGCTGTTTTCGAGGTTATGTATTTATGTGGGGTAATTCATTGTGAATAAATTTGTAACGGTGCCTATAAGAACTGGTTTTGTTCTTTCAAAAAATGTTTAGATCTTTCCGATATCTCTTTTACTACCCGATATACTTAAAATTTAAATAGCGGTCTTTGAATCAGAAACAACACTGGCCAACCAAATTAAACTTGTTTTGCCACAAGAACCAAAATATACTTTTCTGAAGGTTATTGGGTAGCTGAACTCGAATTCACAATCAGAAAAATTCTATTAGCCTTCGTTCTTGAAATATTACCGAACTTTGTTGACCAGTGTTATTAACTGTTAGCAGTTTGTCTAGTCACTACGGTGATGTGACCTTAAATTAATGCACAAAAGGTTGAATTTGACCAAATATTTTTAATTAAATTAATTCGTAGAGTATCTAACTTTAATAAACTTTTAAAAACCGGTATTCTAGGTATTTCTTGACATAATTTCTTAATCGTTTTTGATTAGAAGGATGTTTTTAAGACCCTTACGAATGTCGACCAATTGGTACCTGCTCGAAGAGTGGAAAAAAGATCAAGTGTTTTCAAAGGGTAGCTTTGTCCTTTTGTATCTCAGAACATTTATAAATATGTAAAAGTTAATCGGCCTTATCATGAATTAAGTTTGGATTGGAAATTTGTTTTTCAATTTTTAGATGGAGTTTATAAACAGTACAAATGCCAACTTGCAAAACATGCAAATCCAAACGTTTTAATTGAGGCATAACTAATGAGAATTTTATAATTATTATTATCAATGATGTTTTATTATGTTTTTTTTTTTTTTTTTCTTTGACAACACACTCACATTTTTTTTTGCAAAACCGTGGGTAATTGTTTTTGTGTAAAAACAATTTTTTATATAAATATATATAAAAACAAAATAAAAACAAAACAAAAAAAATAAAAAAAAATAGAAAAAACATATATTATTACATATATGTATGTGGACGAGCGGTAAAATGTAAATTCATAAGATTATGTACTTTACAATTTAGCTATTTGCATATGGATTGGAAATTAAAAAAAAAATGGTAGTAATATCGTGAAATAAGAAAAGAAAATTAAAATGTACGGGTGAATTGTATTGTTAGTTGAAAAATATCTACCTGTGGTTTAAGCACCCCCGCAAATATTCCCAAATCGATGGGAAATTCGGCTAACTGATGGCCGATAGTAATATATGTATTTTTTTAAACATGTACATATAGTGGATTTTTTTTCATATTAAATAATTATAAACGAAATATAAGAAAAAAACGTAAAATGTCATTAACAAAACAAGTATCCAAAATAAAAATTAAATAATGATGTGTTTATTTTGCCATCCTCATTACATTGAATCCGTCGTAATCGTTGGTACTATGAAACATTGAAACAAAAATGGAAATGAAATATTCATGGATATTTTTTTGCATCAGATTTCCCGTTTACAGTCTCCATTTAAAATTTTTGCATATTGAGTAAAACTTTTTCCCTGGTTTCCAACGTGAAACTTGTCAATTGACTCAAAATTCAAAAATTGTTTGTTAAGGAGACTTTGTTTTGAAAATTTGATTAAGTTGTAAGTATTTTATAAAAACTCAGTTTGCAAAGAATTTTTGGTAACTAGAAAACGAGATTGACACCTGCATGAATCTTTAATGTAAAAACGTTTAAAAAAAATTGACCATGAAACATGATTGCTCAGAGCTTCGCACAAGAAAATCGAAACACCAACAATATGGTTAGAATCAAGGTTTTAAAAACAAAATATAATGAGAAGATTTTTCGAAGATTGAATTCAAATAATAAATATCAACATTATTTTTTAAAAATTGTTTTGGCTACGAGTTACGCAGGATTCTGTAATAAAGGTGATCTATTTTATGTTAAATTCATATTAACATAATTACAAAAAAACATTTATTTTGTTAGTACATTATTTATTCTTGTTTTATTATCCCGTTTCGGTTTGTTTTGCTTTTTGATGCGATTTCTAATAACAAATAATAAAGTTTAAAATTGTAATATGTAACTCAAAGAATTGTATCCAATAAAACTTTGTAGTGCCAAAATGATTTTGATAGATAAATAAATTAAATCAGTGGTGTAATCATTTCAGCAATGCTTGTTCTATAACTAGTATACAGTTCTTTCGGCTTGTTTATAAGTAGGTACATATATGTATATATTTTTTTTTTAAATACATGCAACTGATAAATAGAAATTGGCAAAAGAAAGTTGAAAAAAAAAACTAACAAATGATAACATTTTACATTTTCTTACCTTTTCACCACTCGAGTAAAAAAAATACAATAACTTCACAATATTACAGTGTTCCAATTTTCTCATTATCTGCAACTCCCGATTCTGAAAAGAGGATAGTTTTAATATGTTTAGTTAAATGCTAGTTTTTTTTTAAATTTTATATCTGAACTTCAATTCAACCTTACCTTAAAACGTCTATCTTGTAAAACTTTCTTAATTGCTACCAGTTCTCCGGTATCGCATAATTTAGCTTGGAAAACAACTCCAAAACTTCCATTGCCAATAACTTTTGTGTCTGTATATGAAACTTCTTGCACACGATCAGTGCCTTGTCCTGGTGTGGCAACCACCGTTGTAATTTTCGAACCATCTCTGCCTACAATTTTACAATAATTAATAAAAAATGTTTCTTTAATAAATACCACAAGAACCAGTCGGATACAAGAGTTACACGTCAAAGCGGTAAGCTTAAGGTATTGTTAAATAAAATATACAAATCTATTGGAGGCTAGCGATGTTTTAGGCTTGAATGATTCAATAATAATACATAACAAAAGATATTTTAATTTTTACCATATTTTAAATTGCATTATGATGTTGATGAAGTCTAATGGGAAGAAAAATATGTTCTATTCGGGATACCAATTTAGCTAGATTGGGAATAGGATTAGTTAATTGAAGATAACTTGGTTGGTAGATACAATTTTTGTTTTATATTTACGTCAACTCACTTAACCTGTAACGCCAAGGCGTTGTTTTTTTCTTTGTGTTGTACTTGTAGCTTTGTTAATTCTGAATTTCTAGTGTATGTTGTCCTTAATAAAGTTGAAAGAAAAAGTTAGGAAACGGTGCAGTGGAATAACTTTGGTTCAAAAAACTATGGCTTTCATTTTTAGGAAAAGATTTCGATGAAAATAGTATTTGTCTTTTTAATTTTTTTACTTTCTCAATAATTTTAAAAAATAACCATCTTATTTGTTCTACAAACATAAGAGTAAGTTGTTTTTGTGGTATGAATTAATGTAATTCCTATTTTGGGTTTAATGTACCTACCAAACTTTTTCAGCATATTTAATACAAACCAAAGCGTTGAACGATAACTTTAAAAAAATTATTGTGTTTTTTTAAGTTTTTCTGATTTCAGAAATCGGATAGTCAGACGAATATCAACTCTCTTAACCCTTTGTTGCCCGGAGCAATTTTTTTATCAAAAAAATTAAAAAAACGTTGAAAAAACTTAAAATATTTCTTGAATATTGCACCAGAAAAAAATATATCCATTGCACTAGTAAATATCATAATATTAGTAAACTTCTGAACTAGGTATTTGCTGATATATTTAATTGGGATAAAAGTAAAAAAATAAAGTTTAAAAGGTGGTTTCTTATTTTAACCACCGGAAAACAAAGGGTTAAGAGTCTAGTACACTGAGGGAAAAAATGCATTTCATAATTGAATCATTTATTTTCAAAACATGATAAGTCCACTTTTTTCAAATTTCGTTTTTTTGACTAAATTAGTACTCCAGGGATAACCACGTCTGTCTTCAAAATATGAAGCATCTACTCCATCTATATCCGATTTTACAGTTACGCGAAATATTTTTTTAGTATCAAAAACATAATAAGTCCCAGACTTATCATCTTTTGAAAATAAACAACAGCTTCTTTTTGTCTAAATGCTATATTCGACTAATGATTGAAAATCTTAAGTTTAAAGCTACTTTAAAGTTAAATAAATAGTCCGGACATTGTATTTTAATCTCTAATACAATTGTTTGATAGACTGGGGCTAAAAGCAAAATTGTATTTCCATTTTAAAACTAATTTCACATCCGTTTATTTTCAAAGTATGATAAGTAGAAAAGCGTTTTTATTTTTTATCTTTTGAACTATCGCTCCAAAAATTAAAAACGAAACGGTATTTTGTAGCTAGGCAAGAGCTCTACAGAATATATTTTTTATAAATTTTGCTACGCATATCAAAAGAAAATAGAACGTTTTTTTCTTCTCCTGAAAAATTAAAAATCATGGACTTATCATGTTTTGCAAATAAATGATTCAATTAAGTGAATCAATGTTAAAAAATATTCACATTTTTTATTCAATTATTTGAATTGATTTGAATTTAATTCAAATTGTTTTTATTACATTCTACAATGTTATTTGGCTCAGTGTTTTTTTCAAATACATCACTTTGCAAAATCATCAATACCGAATCACATAAGATTCGGAGAATATTTGCAAAAAAGCTGAAACTAAACTGAAGAATCAAATGTTAAATAAAATTGCTAATCAATGTTTCTATGAGTAGAACTAGATAAAGAATTGAAAACAAATGTAAATTACCTCTCTTTAGACTTTTATAGGTCGATTTTTGTAGTACACGATCATCGTGGAGGTTTATTAGCGACTTCAAAAAAGGAGGAGGTATTCAATTCGTCTGTTTTTTTTGTGATTGTTACCTCAGTAACATAATGGACTGAGTGAACCAATTTTGATAATTCTTTTTGTATTGGATAGCTGCAATGTGGTCCCATTTAAATTTCGTTCAGTTCTGGCCATAGGAACTATTAGAAAAACCATAAAACCCAATTTTAGCCATGGAAGTCGGTTTAGTTTTTTGATAAAAATGATTATTTTTTCGTCAAAAAAGGAAGCTATGTTTCGAAGTCTGTTTTTTTTTTTTTTTTTTTTTGAGAAAGAAGATTATTTAACAATTACTGTTCTGTTATAACTTCACCTGTTCAGCGTTTAAATGAAATTATTAAAAGAGATTAAATTATAATGTAAAAAAAAAATGTCGAAAAAGCACGTATACACCGCAGTGAACACAATAATTTTCTCTAATATTGCTATCGTTGACACTTTTTTAAAACTAAACTCCTTTCTTTATATATAAGGAAGAGAAATTTACTAATGAAACAGAATCCTCAATATGTACTCATAGCTTAGCTGTACAGAATAAAGTGAATTAAAGTATAAAAAAGCTGAAAACTAGTTGCGGGTGGCAATGGTGCAGTGGATATAGTGCTTGACTACTAACCTGGAGGTGTGGGTTCTAGATAATAATCATCTTATTCTCAATTCACTGTACCAACAGTACCTTCTAACTAGTGCCGTGCAGTATGCATTTAAAAGACCTTAGGTCTTACATGCACGAAATAAAAAGAAAGGTAGGCCTAAATTCCTCGTACAAGCAAATGCAAAAGCACAAGCATTCAGTTGGCCTTAGAAATGGAACAATACAAAACCGGGAGGCTTGCCGCCGATTTCTGAGGTCAACCCGGCCAACCCCACAGGCGGATCACTAGTGTAAAGCAGATACGTGGGATAGTTACTATTCCCCTTGACATTGAGATCATAACAGCGCACAGTGTGGTAATTCGCCAATCTGACTGGACAAAATAGAAAAAAAAAGTTTAGCCACATGATTTTAAATCATGAGTTGAGCTTCTCAATACAATAGGTAACTGAAATTCATGTTTGGTTTTTTTGTTTTCGTCTCGGATTAACGGAAGCTAAGCTTGAAAGTTGGTTCTTGTCAACAGTTGGATATAGATAATACAAAGTATTCTATTTTTCGCTTGAGTTTGGTTGACGATTAAAAACGCTGTGGTAGTTTTTTTGTTGTAATTATTTTTTTTAATTGTTAATCTACATTTGGAGGTAAAGTATTATAATTTTTATTTATTAATTACCATTGCAACTATTTAAAAAAAAAAAAATTCTGTAAGAAGGCTAGGAAGTGCAAAAAAAAATATCTTTGTTTTTCAATTAGAGGTAAAGTTAATTTTTCCGCATTTTTCCGGTCTGAAATTAATTAATTAATGTATTGTGGAGTGTTGTCATTAAGATTAGCTATTTACATGTCTCGCGTTTTCTCGACCGCCATACAACTTTTTTCACTTTTCAAAATGAAGTCAAGATTTTCAAAAAAACAAATTTTCGAAAAATGTGTCAAAACTGCCAAATAAGATCGAAAAGATAGTTTTTTTGATCTTTTAATGAGCAGGTATCATCTTTGGAACATTTTTGACATTAAATAAAAATTAAAAACATATATAAAAGTTTTGTGCTTCAAGTTAAGCGAAAAAAAGACAAAAAAGGTGGAAGACACTTTGGACCGCTCTTTAAACATGAATTTCATTTTGCTTGACCAATATTATGTGATAACTAAATAAACAAAAACAGTAGATAGTGAAACAAAAGAAGAAAAAAATTTTTAAAAACTAAAAAAACGGGATAAATATAACAAACGGAAGGTTAAAAGTCTCCTAAGTGCACCTATCCATTAGAAAATAGTTAAAATCAGTAGAATCGCTTTCCGCAAAATTGAAAAAGCATATTCCAATAATAAGGGAAAGGATTTATCGAAATGTTCTTTGAGTGAAGGATCAAAATGTATAAAAGATTAAGTTCTGATCCTCTGGAACCACTAAAACACTGGAATTTTCAACTAATGAGGCATTATCATTGATGAATGATGCTTTTCTGTCGGGACATTTAAAAGAAGTTCAATGCAAAAAGGAAGCAAGTGTAAAAGGGCAGAAATAGGGTCAGGAAGAAATTTAGAGAATTATTAGCTTGAAAAACATCGAAGGTAATATAAACACAGCTGCTTTTAATAGGCCCTTATGTTTCAAGTTTGCATCGCACAAAAAGGAGTTACTTTTTTAAATTATCTGCAGATATTTTTAAGGGTGATGCCATTTTTTATGATTATGAAGCATATTTAATTAAAATCATTGCTAAAATTTTAATTTAAAGCATGATATTAAGAAAATAAATCATGTATGTCACCTGTCAAAAACGTGTGTAAAAGTTCTATTTCTTAATAAAAACTAATTATTCTGCCTCTCTTTTTTCGTGAATAGCAATAGAGTTTTTATTTATTGAGATTTTTCAAGCGTTTTTTAAAATAATTAAGTATATCCAATCATAGAATATGTTTACGGAAACATAAATTCAAATACTATAAAAATGCATTTTCTTCATCACTATTTTGACCCACTTTTTGCAGAAATTATAGATTTCTTTTTAAAAAATCTTTCTTTTTTATAGAATTTTATCTATTCACATTCATTTGTTTAAAACTGTTTAGAAAAAAAGTCGATTCAACGCGAGTTATTAATTTTGTCCAGCTAGATTCGTGATTGGCCACACTGTGCAGCGCCGAGAAAAACATGCATATAGTTAAAATTATTATTATAAGTATTTTTTTTTCTTCTATTTTAAATTTTGTAAGTGAAAGAACTTTGAGGGTAACTTATATTTTGATGGCTTATAGAAAAATTGCAAACACATATAAATATATCAGTTTCCTTGAAGAAATCAGTATTTAAAAAGTGAATACGTTTTTTTTTTAATTTTGTAGGCAACAACTAAGCGAATTTCAAAATTGAAATACTTGAACGTTGTTTAGATTTTTTACAATTTTCCGAATTAATTTTACTGTTTGACCTTAAAAAAAAAACTCTAAAAAATAAATAAAAATCGGTTCTGTATTAAAATAATAGCTAAACGAAGATCTATTACGATCTGCTGACAGAAAATGCAAACAAAGTTTCTAATCTACTAGAAAAATGTCTGTCACAGTTATAGATTTTGTTAACACACAAAACTTGATACAAAATTCAAAGTGTTATGAGGGACAAAATGAGGGGTAAAATTGGTAATAATGTCTTTAAATATAATATATATTATGTTTCTTTTTTTTCATACAAAAACTGTGATAAATTGATTGACTTTCACAATAATTATATTTTACATTCAATACCTTCTGCTGGTATTCCATTTAATTTCTCTTTCGTTTTGTCTATTTCCTTTGGAATGGAAAGTGCAACACTATGTTCCGGCCAGAGATCTTGTAACTTGCCGATAAGCTGTTTCATATCTGATTTTATTTAGAATATTGATTTTATAGATTATGTATAGAGAATAGCTACGTTTTAAAAACTCGAGGCGAATGTAGCGATTTAATTCGATGTTTTTTTTTTAACGTAAATATGATTGGATTACGTTTTATCAAAAAATTAGCATGTATTATATTAAAAGAATAACCTTGAAATCTAAAATTTTACTTGAAGTAGTTAAGTAAAACTTTGAAAAAAAAAAATGTCATTTACTTTAGTTATAGTTATAGTTATAACATAAGTAACTTTACTTTTGTTTATTTCTTACTTTTGTTTACTTTTGTTTATTTCTATTAAATGTGTTTTTGAGGGCTCTTTCATGAAATTTAATTATCAAATATTTTTTTTTTGTTCATGATATTTAACAAAAATACTTTATGTACTTAACTATTTAGCATTGATGAAACACTAGCACTTCATTCCTCTCAAACATTCAACAAAATTTTTCGTAACCTTAGATAGTTTGAATATAATTAACGTCAATTCGTTAGTAAGAATGTGTAACACAATATAATTCAATTGAATATCACTCCGCTTGTAAATTATTTCAATTAAGGACAACAAAAGATTTGTCGTGGAATAGTTAATTGACAATAAATATGATTTATTTATTGAAAGGGCAGTATACTTTAATTGGAATAAGGTTCTTTTGTTCAACGAAGTTAAAGTGTTTAAATTGAATTAGAATACAAGTTAGATTTTTTTTAATCTATAGTTTACTTGACAAAAAAAATACTACAATCGGAATGGAAGAAAACCAGATTCCTAAATGTGAAATTTCTGAAACTTTGTTCTTTTTACTCAACTGAAACTAATTTGTTTAAAGAAATAATCCGTTTTTAGAACTGCATAACTTAAGTTTGCCCTTCTCTCTTATATTTAGAAATGTATTTATCCTAACTTTTTTATATAAAAAAAAACTCAAAAAATGGACAAGAATTGATTTTCTTTCTTAACTTATATTTTGGAACAAAAAACTGATACATTTTATTAAGTTTAAAATTAAATAGGGCGGGAATTCTACTGAGCATATTTGAGTGTAACTGAAGCTATGAATGAAGTTGAAGTTGTCATTTAAATTGATTACTGTGTATCAAAAGAAGTTAACAAGTAGTATTATGTATTGCGATGATTTCTCATAAAAATAGAAAAAAAAAAAATCGAAAATTAAGTGTAGCGTAAAGGTAACTCATTAACGTGAAAAAATTTATGTTTGAGAGATTTTTTTTTGTTACGACTTTTCAGTGCTTAAATCTGGTCTAGTTTTTTCTTGAATTTCTTCGATTTGTTCTGAGAACTAATCCGTTTTAAATGACATTGTTTTGTTATTTTTTTCTATCAAATAAATTAATAAATTCTCTGAAAACTCTGATGCATTTATTTACATTTCACTAATCTGAAAGATCCCATAAACGAGCAAAGCGATTGACTACTTATTTCGAAAAAAAGTTTTAGCAATGAACAAATTAAGTTTAAAATTATTGTAAATGTCTTTTTTTTTCAGTTCATTGCGTTCTTGGTCACATGCAATGTATTACACGGTCACACAATATAAGTCAAGATCAAGTAACAACGCAGAGCAAAACTAAAGAAAATAACTTTCACTTAAAAAAAAAACTCTCAAGATCTGAAGAGTTATTTTTAGATTCGATCGAGACATACATATTATAGATAGCATTTTATGGTAAATAATATTGTTTTCGTAATCCAAACACATTTGATTTTGTTCCTATTTAATTATATTTAAATTTATTAGGTATGTTTTTTTTTTTAAATTCGCCTGGAGATTTTTTATTTTGCTTTAATTGATTTTTGAAAGATTTTTAAGGAATATTATTACTTGAATCTGTGTAAGATTTCGATCGTGATCGCACAATTTTGACGTTTCTCGACGATGTTGATGTCGACGATGCATTAGAATCGGTTTTATCGGAATCACATTTTAATCTATCACTAGGGCGTCGTCTTAGTCTAGTTTTTTTAACTTCCTGTTCCAGCACTATATCGTCCGTAACGTCCTCATCATCGCCATCATCATCAAATGATCTAACAATTGAATTTTTACGATCCGTATCGAGTTCACTACTATCATCGTTCTTCTTTTTTTTTCGCCTAATTTTTATGACTTTCTTTAAACGACCCGTTTTTAACACTTTGAGACTGGAATGGATTCGGCTTGTAAAAAAATATAGAAAGGGTATGTTTTTTTTTATTCTGTTAATTTAATAATCCAGAATGATCTAAAGACTTTGCACTCCAACGAAAAAAGAGACAGGAAGATTTTTCAAATATGACCGAGAGATAAAAAAAAAAACACCGAACTATTACGACCCCGTTTTAGTAGAGGATCAATCATGAACTAATTAAAATTTGCGCATTTCGTGTGTTCAAGAATATAGTGCGACATAGAATAAAAAAAAAAAAAAAAAAAAAACAAAATAAAAATACTGAAAGAAGATTGAGATGAAAAATAAAAGATACAAAAGCATCTATTGATTGATTTTCGTTTTTTTCTGTCTAGGTATATACATACATTGCATCTCTTCTTTCGATAAATTTTCTTATCGCGATGATTCCTTCGACCCTCACTGTTTCTAATAGCTTAAGGTAAAAACTTCGAGTCTTATCTAATTAAAACAAAAACAATTTAATGTTATAGACGACTACACGATAGTCAATGCATTTTTATTTTTGTAATTAAAATTAAAATCTCGAGCGCATCACAGCATTGGCATTAAGAAATGATGATGCACACGCAAGGATAGTGATAAATTAATATCACACACACAAACTGGTATTGTTGACCTTGGCATCCTTCCTATTAAAATATGCGTTTCCGGATACTGACAAACCTGACAGCCGGATAAGATAAAATTATATAAAAAAAAATTTATATGGATGTCGCGTCATATCATAAACTCGCGAAATAATTTTGTCATTAAAATGTTTTACATGTTTCCATCAAGTTAAAAGACCACTCAAATTGTAATTTCAGACTCATATCAAAGGTTAAAGTTTTGGTCTAATTTTTGTTTATGATGGTTTACTTTTATTTTTAAGGTGCTTATCAGGGATCTGATTGTTCACGACAATCATGTTAAAATAAATTTTATATAAAAAAGAAAAAAAAAAAACTAGCAACAAGTTAAAGATTAGTCTACCCGATTAATAACTTTCATTCTAAAAAATTCGATGAAAAATGCATGAAATCATTTTTTGACAAAGTAAAAATTCTTACAAAAATAATTTTTCTTTTTTTAAAAGGTATGTAGGTTAGGGCGTTCGTTATTTTTGAATCAAGTTCCTAAGTAGAAAAACTGTTTTTAAATAATACAAAAAAAAATCCTCTATTTTTTTCAGATTTTTATTTTGACAATAGATGGCACCCCAAGAGGGTTAAAGTTTTTTATCATTTGAATTAGGTATGTGTTGACTTATGAGGCCATAGATATAGGCTTAAATGAAAAATGTCCAAATTTGAACAACGTTTTCAAAAAGGTATAAACCATTTTTTTAGGACCAGGGGTTTAGTCAGGACATGCATGTTTTTTTTGTTTGTATTTTATTTTTCATGCTATTTCATATGCTTGTTTTAATAAAACATGCTTGCTTTAATAAACCCTAAAAAACATGCATGCCCTGACTAAACCCCTAGTCATAGAAAAATGGTTTATACCTTTTTGAAAACGTTGTTTAATGTAGACAAGAACCTCGTCAAAAAATGTTGATTGAAGTTTATATCTAAAAAAAATGGCCTCATAAGTCAACACATACATATTTCAAATGATAAAAAACTTTAACCCTCTTGGGGCGTCATCTAGTGTCAAAATACAAATCTGAAATAAATTAGAGAATTTTTTTTTATTATTTAGAAACTGTTTTTACACTTAGGAACTTGATTCTCTAAAAAAAAAACCTAAATAACGAACACCCTAATGTAGGTAGTAAAAAATCGAAGCGATTTTCATGAAAAAGAGTGGAATGTAAGGCCAATCCCGTAAAGTTCAAACCAAAAACTTTGCTTTGCTGAGATGTACCTTTTTTGTCAGTAACTTAAAGGGGTCGGAGACAAGATATGAAATTTTTAAACTAAGATGAACATTTTTTGGTTGCATTGTTTTTTTTCGCGTGTAACCACAAGCGAATCATCGACGAAAAATTAATAATTTTCAAACTTACAAAATCTGTGATTTTCTTAAACGTGACAAGAACTGTCTTAATTATAAGATGGTCTTCCTCAATTTTAGGTCTGTTTGGGTACTGCCTAAAACAGAAATACATATTTCTTTTTTTGTCAAAAATAATGAACAAAACTACACAATTCCAGAGTACCCAAACAGGAAATGGGTTGAAATTGTTAAAAAAGGATAAATATTTCTGTTTTAGGCAGTACCCAAACAGACCTTTTCTGTTTGGACCAGTACTTTTGGTACACCTTATACAGTGAACATCAACGAAAATTATATGAACACTATTTGGAATTCTAATAGAAAATCATAAATTTTTGTAGGCGAAGTTAACAATTTACAAAATTAACTTGTCTTGTCATGAAAATAAAAAATTAATTGGACACAATGTTGACTAACAAGTACTACATATTTCTAAAATAAGCATATTAAACTTTTGACTTTTTTTTCTTGTGTTTATATCTTAAATTGCATTTAAACCTACATACTGTTCTCACATAAATGAGTGACAAAGAATAATACATTATTAAGATATCTATTTATTACAAGGAATTTCAAAAATTTTATTTTCACAGCATTTAAAGAATTATACATTAAAATGTTTAGAAAAGCAAACAAGAGATAAACAAAAAAGATAATAACCAAAAAAAAAACCATTGCTTAAAAAAAGAATACAACAGTACTAGAATTATTTTTGTATCTTATAAGTGACGATGCAAAGATAGATAAACTACCCCCGAATAATATTGATTGTCTGCACTTTAAATTAGATTAAATATAAAATAGTTTAATAGCATTGACTGACGTATGCTCTTGCGGGGGCCATTTCTAAATATATTATAATAAAGTAAATTGTTTTAATCAAATACAATGCAAAATAATTTTAAGTTCTTAAGTTAAGCTAAAAATTCAAAGTTAAGCAGCGTTCTGAAATTAGTTTATAGAAGATAGCCTAACCTTTAAAAATTAGTCTTTGGAGTGTAACGAAGTTTTTGGTTTTTATGCCTATTCTCTTTATTAATCTTGATTATTTTACTTTATCATTAGTTTAAATAAATTAATTATAAACAGCTAATAGCTATAGCATTAAGGGCCAATTTTTCAATAGTCAGTTAAACAGTCAGTTAGTACTTATTCTTCAGGTAGCAAAAAAATCAATTTTTCAACAGTCAAATAAAGCTTTTTCCTAGGAATAAGACTATTTGCTTGCTAAGAGACGAATAAAAATTATTCTAATGTGCCAATTGTAAAAGCTGTTTTGAAAGAAATTTTGATAAAACAAAAACAATTATAAATAAAAATGACGTTTAATTTTGAAAATGTTTGAATTGGACTTTTTTTTTTTGTTATTCTGTAGAATAGCTAACTGGGTGGTAGAAAAATTCAATGTTGTTATCTAATTGTTTATGAGTCTAATAACTTTATTCGTCGCACAGTTAACTGATTGTTTATTAGAGGATTGAAAAATCGGCTCTAAGAAAAAAATGATTGAAACTGAAGAAGTTCAAGGTATAATCCACTAAACCTCAATTCGAATTTTTTTTTTTAACTCAGTTACTCAGTCATAGCAAGTAGGTACTTGCAGCCTTTAAGTGCACTTTATTTTTTAGGAAACAGTTCAAGAGCATTCAGAAACCTCGACAGAAGGTATTTTTTTTAGATGATTTCGAATTGGATTGCAATCATAGAGTACAGGTCAATGTATTTTTTTTTTTTCAATATATTTTATATAGGTTCATGTAAAAAAAAAACATTCCCAGATGTTATGAGAAAGTCATTAAAAGAAAACAAAATTTATTGGCGCTGTTTATTTATTTGTTTTAGATTTAAATTAAGTTAAATACATATTATTCTCTTAACGTTAGCAATATTTTTTTTATAGAAGAAAATCTTTTTGAAACAAAAATTTTATGGTCTTATGCTAGTAAAAGATGAATAATGTTGGAATTTCTTTTTTAAGTTCTATTTTAATCCAGTAAATTTCACTTATATAACCAACTAAAATTTGAAATTTTTTATAATTTTGATCAAATGAAATAAATATTTTTTTTTTTTTGCTAAGGAGACAGTTATTAGGTACATATTACAGAAATGACAAAACTACTAAAGTTTTTATGGTGTGTGCCAAAGAAAAACGGAAGTTTTTTCCGTAAATGACAAGTAAACATTTTTATATATTTACACAAATATTAAGAGATCGTTTTAACTTAATTTGGAAAATGTAGGCTAACAATAATTCTTCAGACATTATAATTTCAAAATTTATAGATTTCCTGAAACATAACCTCTTGAACCTCCATACAATATAGTGGATTTGTTTTAACGTAACGGTGGAATGTACCTTGTTTTTTTTTTTTTTTTTTTTAAGGCCATTTAGTCATTATAAGGCTTATACAATATATAAGAACAACCTTTGTAAAAGTTTTTAAATTGCAAATTGCTCTGGAAAATTAGTAGAAAGTATACAGATCATGTCTTAGAATTACAACTATGTTGAATGTAAAAACGCTCTGCTTTTGTTTGAAATGAAATATTTAGCTTAAAAAAATTACAGACATGAGTTTCGTTGAATTTTGTGGCTGAGTTATCGAAAACTGAGCGCAACAAACTGACCATTCAGCGTGGTGTACATTCATCACGTCGAATCCCATACAAAAGGTACCTATTTCGAAGGAATATACAAATTAAAATATTCAATGTATTTTATTATATACTTAAGTTTTATAAAAAAAAAATTATCAAGTTTCTACATTAGTACTTTTTGATGAATTTTCAATTTTCGAATGCATTCAGCGTCATCTTGTCTAGCGCAAAATCTCATAAGCCATACAATTTGTTTAAAAATATACACCTACTCGTACAAATAGCTAGATTTAAACAAATTCATTTAGAAAGCAATTATAATTTGCTTAAAGATACTCCATTAACAACTGATATGAATTTCTTTGCTAAATGTTCAGTCCATATTTACATTGAATAAAAAAAAACATCAACAAACAATAACTGAAATACTCTTCAGAATATACTCTTGAAATAGATTTTAAAAATAACATTTAAGTTTAACACTTTAATGATAATTTGATTAACATGAAAAAATTTGAATATAATGAGGAAAATGGAAATAACTACACAAAAATTGAATCAATAAAATTCATCTCCTTCAGATTATAATGATGAAATAAACAAAAATGTATAAACCAATTAAAGTAGAAATATAGGTATGTTTACAAACCTAGATTTCTTAGCAAGTAAATAAATAATGAAAGAAATTGTATTTGAAAGAACACAACAAGAAAACAATTTATTGCACAAATATTTTTGCTGCAAATGCAATTTATATTATACTTATAAAATCCTTATCTTGTTTACAATTCTTATACAATAATTTTTGCAATGTTTTTGTTATTAAAAAAAAAAAAACAAATTCAACAAAGGATCTTGGAATGGAAATTTTTAGAATCTTATTTGATGTTTTATATGCTGTTTTGTATAATTTAAGAAATATAATTAGAAGTTTTTTGATGATATAATTAAATTTTAATGTTATGAATTATAAATTTTTAGTGAATATTGTAAATTTTACTGTTGATTATTTGTTCAGTGATTGAAAAGCTGCAGCAAAATTACCAACTTCCAGTTGTATTCTAGAATATTCTTAAGATATAATTTAAGTTTAACACGTTTCATTTTGCATGAATCATATTCAGGGCATGCATACTGTTGATTTTTTTTTTATTCTTAATTCATAAATTTCTTATTTTATTCCTAAACTAGGAGAAACTATTGAATAAAAAAGATAATTTTTGTTTAAAACTAAAAACCACAATGTGAGAAACAGAGTGGATTTAAAAAATGATTGTAAACATATCAGATATCATTCATTTTCTGTTTTTGCTTATGTTCTTTAAGACAAGTGTCAAATAAAGCAAATATTTATATTAAAAACAGCAGTGCTTACACAAGATGGCAAACCCCAAAAAATTAAATAAAATGTATAAATTTTATAATAATTTTTGTTCTTATTTTAGACACAATGAATCCCAATGTCACATAACTGGTTAAATTTAGATCTGAATTAAATTTTTAAAGTAAATAAATGATACTTAGTACGTTCTGTGTCTTGTTTTTCATAGCTTTAATATATTCTCTAAACATTAAAGATGTTACTTTTTGGTTAAGTTATTTATTTAATTTAATGATCATTTTGGAATATTTTCAAACCTATAAACAAGAAATTTTGAACTTAATATTTTCAGGCGTTACGACCTATACCAATAACAAGTAACCATTATCTTTCCGTTTATCGATTTTTTGAGAAACAACCAAAAATGTTAGTTTTCTTATTACTTTGAGAATACACGTAAAGATTAATCAAAATTGTAAAAGTCGTTTTTGAGAAAATTTTAAATAGTATTTGACGCACAGGCTAATAGACTGATGGCCGGTATCACATAAAAGCCATTTTTTTTGTAGATTTGCCTTGAATATTTTGACACGACACCAAAAGTCTAAAGCCCATCAAAGGTATTGGTATTTTTGATTTTTGTTCTGGGTGCTAAAGTAAAATTAAAACTAAAAATTGAGTTTTACTAAAACTTCGAACTTTTAATTAATTTGTGTCAAAATAGCGTACGAGATAAAAAAAATTGGATAAGTTATTTTTCAACATTATTATTCAATTCTATAGGAAAAGATAAAAGATCAGACTGTATTATCAATGGTCAATTAGAGAAACAGAATAATGTTAAAACACTAGGCATTATTTATAGTATTTAAAGTGTTAGTAAGCTTATGGAGCTGCTAGGGAACATTTAAAAGATTAATATAACTTTTGATTTATGGTTTTCTATCGAATATACGCACTTTTGTTGATACCACACACCAACAATGTCAACGAATATTAACGAAACAATATTTTCTTGTACACATGTAATGTCAGATGGTGAATTTTATTAATCTCCCGCGGGATAGCAAATGTAAGGCGAAAACTTAACGAAATATATAACATCTTAACGAAGTACACGAACACATCTTTTGTATAAAGAAATTGGAAACAAATACCTTTTCTCTTTTTCTTGCACATAAACAGTTGGCAAACCATTTCATATACACACCGCAATACATTCAATTGCATTTGAATGACAAATCTACTACACTAAGAAATAACAAAAAATTAAAAAAAAAATGGTATATGTCAACAAGAAAAAGCAATAAAATTTGCTTGAAAATCGAACTGATCCAGTTACAGAACACCTTTTGACTGCTTTTTCATTTGACAATACACCTGAAAATCTGCGTCACAATAACGTGTTTATTATTTTTCAATTAGATCGAGTCTTATAATAAAGAGCGTGTGATAAAATGTGCTAAATCAGCAGTCTCACGCGAAAGAGACGTGAATATATCATCACAAATAATATTTTATTGTTGATATATTTCTTTTGATTTTTTCAATAAAATAAACAAAAAAAAAAAAACAGGCAATCTATCGGAATAGTAATAGAGAACATACTTACTGCGCTGGTCTAAGACAGGAAACGTTTTCATTTGGATATTGTTTTTTTTTAATTTTTTGTCAGAAGTCTTGAGCGCAAATTTTTTACTGGAAAATATTCTTTATGAAATATTATGTATTTGTTTTTATAGAATTATTATGAATTATGATAAAACTTTGAAATGTCATTTTATGTTTTATGAAAAAGTTTTAAGGAGTTGTTTAAAACTTCAAGTGTCTACGTAAGTGATTTTTTTTGATAATGTTTGTTTTCAGAGTTGACGCGTATTGAACTAATATTTTTGAATAAAAGGTGTTTTTTAAGAAACTTAGCACATTTTCGGAACTGTATTAATTAAAAGTGCGTTTATTTTTAGTTTCTTATTCTTCAACAGTTTTGTTTTTTGTGAGCACATACACCGAGCTAACATCTGTCATTTTTGTTCTCGATTGATTGCTTTGACGCGCGGTTGGACTCAACAATTTCTGTTCTTATTTACTCTCAATTATATTTAAAGTCGACATTAAAAATAGATTTTTTTAATGGCGACTTAAAATTTGAAACACTTTGAACAAATTTTGACTTAAAACCTAGTATGCAGATCACGCTAAATTTAGCTACAAGATCAATTTTAGATTATACCAGTTAAAACTCCTAGTACGCTGATCGAGCTAAATTTAAGCTGTCTCTTAAATTTAATACTAAATTTTAATTTCCATACCAAATTCTCTCCAAAATTTAGCCTAACTTTAGAGTTTGAGCCAAGTTGTGGTCGTTTCCAACTGTAAACTACAATTAAGCAGTTTATTTGTTTATGCTTTGTGGGTTTTGTTATAAATACAACTTAATTTTATCACTAGGAATACCCAATGAATATTTGGCTTTAGTCCGAGGACATCTCAAAGGACATAACAATTCTGCCTGCAGAATCTTTTCAGAAGGTTTTCATTTTTCTGAGGACTGAGGCCATTCGGAATTTTGTTTTCTATGATATCTTTTCTATCTGTACTTAAATATCATTTTATATTAAGTAAATCGATATTTACACTTTATATGATATGTATTTGGTGAGTTTAAAGCAAAAAAAGTTTAAGTACAAATTTAAATATGTAAATAAATTTACATTAAGTTGCATGTATTTTTTTTTATGAATCGGTCCATTAGACTTCATTTATTTTGTAATATTCTTCAAAAACGTAGAAAAGTAAAAACTTTTTTTACTTTTCAAAATTTTCTAATTCACTGAAAAGTCATTATTATTAAATTAGTAAGATGGATTATTGTAGGGGCTTAAATGTTCTACAAAAAAGTCCTAGGCCTCAAATTGGTTGCTTTAATTGTTTAGAAGATATTCGCTTCCAAGTCGCAATGCATAGGAAACATAAGAACCGAGGACTTTTTTGTAGAACATTTAAGCCCTTACAATAATCCATCCTACTAATTTAATAATAATGACTTTTCAGTGAAGTAGAAAATTTTGAAAAGTAAAAAAAGTTTTTATATTTTTGTTTAACTTTGACCTCGAATATCTTTCAAATGGTTAGATTAATAATAAAAGTTAATTGGACCTTTTTTGTGGAGCAATCTGTTTCCAACAAGAATATGTCATGCGCGTTTGATTATTATAATTTTTCAATTTGTTACAAAATTAAGAACAAAAAACAAATTTTTAAAGATTTTCTCGATTTTTGACCTCAAATATCTACTAAACGGTTAGATAATTCAAAAAAGTGTATTTAACTTTTTTTTGTAGAGCGTTCAATTTTCTACAAGAATATGTAAAAAAATTGGCTAAAAATTCAATTAATAAAAAAAATATTTTTTTTTGTAGAAGCTTGATGTAAAAATGGAAAATTGAAAAGCGGAGGACCTTCCCATTAAGATAAAGAGCTCATATTTGGTGAGTCTAGCAATCGAGTTTTCGAGGTACCAAATCAAAAAAACGAATTTCGATTTTTTTTTTGACCCACCCTAATGTACATACTTTAATTGATTTATTAAAATAGAATTTGTATGTTTAGTATTAATGTAAATAACAAATTTACTTTTAAAATTTTCCAAATATTACACATCACTTCGAGTGATAAGATTACAACGAGAGCCTAGTTAAAGGTTATCATGCGCGTCATTGCTTATTAAATGATAATTTTATATTATTGCATTTATTGTGTTCGTGCAGAAATATTTTGTAGGCAACAAATAAAAATAAACAAAATGACATATAAACAAAAAAAAAACACATATTACTACGCAAGTTTTTTTTTGTTTATTTTTTGCAAAATTAAATAAATTTAAAAGAAAGTCTCAATTAAAAACAAATAAGAAGAGCAAAGATTTTTTGTGTTATTTTCTTCATACATTTACATATATTTATGTATCTGTGACTATTTTTGGAAACTTTTAGTGATATTTTCGGTAAATGGGGCTCGTTGTCAATGAAAATATCTGATACTTAACTTACGAAAAAAAAACTTTTTTTTGTTTCTTAATTTTATTTAAGAGGCGTGTCTGTCTCAAGTAAACAACTTTGGCTCGAGAAAAACAATAAATAATTCTCAAATTCTTTAGCATCATAGTCATGTGATTTGTTTTTAAATTTAGGCCAATATAAAAACAGCAAAACAGATTTGCAAAACATTACGTCAAACATGATACCACTGATATCCCACTGATTACTTTACTTATTTATAGTATACTTTGCACAGTAACGAAATTCTACTTTCAAAATTTGAAAGCAGTGTAAATCAGGTAAAGAAATTTTAAACATTTTGTTTCTTTCGTAGCTGACTAGCTAAAAACAATGAAGGAGTCATAGCCCATAATTATCAGACGACAACTTAAATACTTGTATAAAATTTAATTTGAAGTTTATTTTTATTTAAAACATGAAAAAACAACAAGTATGTATGTACAAGTTTTCAGTAACCTACTTGAAAGAAAACAGATATATTCTGAAACTAGCCCTATCGTATGTCTGTGCGATTTGGTATTTTTTTAGAATACTGAATCAGTTACAAAACAAAGGAATAACAACATTGTTTAGAAATTAACGAATGCATACCATTTGCTACAAAAATCTACAATTTTCTTCTTAGTAAACTTCTCGCTAGAAGCAATATCGCTGAAAATGTATAGGCTTGAATCCAAAACCTTGCTGAAAGTCATAAAGCCTTTTAGAGAAAGATTATTTGGCTTTATGTTACCGAAAAAAAAACAATAACTGCTTGTTCGTATTGTCTGTTTTTGAAACTAAATTCACTCACTTGTTTTTATTCAATTCTGAGAAATCCACACATGCTAAGCGGTTCAGTTCGTATACTCGCACATGGAATTTTGGTTCAGTTCAGGCGCATGGATTTTCATTTTTATGAGTTATGCTTTACTTGAATTGGATATAAGACCCAAATTCAGTTTGGAACATATTTTCCAACCTATCGAGACTTTCCTCCCTCCCTTCTTTGTTTTATAAACATTGTCGATTTATTATTACTGTAAAGATGGTTATATGTACAAAAATCGATAATTCGGATACTTCTGGTTCCTGGAACATAAATCCCAAGTACGATTTAGGCCATATGTATAACTTAGATGGGACATTATCTGAACGACAGCGCTTCATTAAATAGTTAAGACATTTGAGTCATTGTTTTAAATGCTAAAAACGAAAACCCCGAATATTTAATTTTTATCATAAGAGAATTTAAGAACTTCAGGAATTATTTTCCAAAGTGAAATATATACATAGGTTCTTAACAAGATCAATATTTTGATTTTCCTTTTTTTTTGTTCAGTTCTTCGACGAAAAAAAGAAACATTAAAAAATTTTAAAATCTGGTTATTGGTTTAAAATTTAAAAAAAGTTTACATTTCTCAGAAATTACATTATTGTTTTTGTCATTGCAACATGCCGATAACCTAAATGATAACTTAAGGAAATGATGTTTTGTTTAAAATTTTGGTACTCGCAGTGAGTGTTTGCATTCAATTTTAAACAATGGATACATTGGATTTATTTTCCATTTGAGAACACTAGGTTATTGTTTTTACTAGGATTTACTATAGCTAAAATTTAGTTCAAAAAATAATTTTTACTATGATTTCTTTGAAATAGAAGGTTTAACATTAAAATAGCAATTAGTCATTACCATACATTATCATTTTTATAAATTAAATATATATCATTAGAAAATTATATCGTTGGCTTAGAGTTTAAACCTGCTTACTGCCACTTGTTAACTTCACATAAAAATGATTTAAAAAATTGATTTAAAATACAAAAAGATTGAAATGTTATCAAATTATTTTTCGTTTCTAATCTAAAATCTAAAGAATAATTTTATATTGTTTTGGATTTATTTAAACATTTAGAAATATTTTCTTTTTTAATATTTGTGTAAAGATTTTAAAATTGGAGTTAGCTGTTTTTCACTCTAAGCGGACGAAAACTTAGCACTCTTTAACTATCACACTTTAACATCTCTATAAAATTGAAAGCCTGGAAAATAAAGTATTTTTACACTTGTTTTGTTTTTTTTTTTTTTTTTTTACAATTTTTACAAAATAAAATTTGTATCAAATTGTATTGCATTTGAGAAAAAAAAAAACAAAGCGGGATCTGTGGTTATCTATATTTTCTTGTACTTCAAGCTTTCAAAAACTAAAATTTCGCAAACAAAAAGTTTATGTTCTTGCTTTGACTGTTTTCTTGTGTTAGTTTCGACGATTTGTTTAGTACATGTATGAAATTCACAAAAACAAAAAAACACTCCTAGTATTCCAATAGATCTGTTATTCTTGTTAAATTTTTAGTTTCTTTTATTATAGAATTTGATAAATAAATATATGTATAACTCTTGCTTCTTACCTTGGTCCGTTTGTAAAATAAGTGAATTTTCATTACCAGTTGCGCACTTACCTGGAAAAGAAAATACGAAGAAAAATTAATTATGTTGTGTTTTATTAGATACTACAATCATAGCAGAAACTATCGTTTTCGAAATTCTTCAATCTATTATGTATCTTGAAAATGGTTTATTTTATTAAAAGAGAATACCGATAGATAGATTCTGTGATAGATCATGTATAATAAAAATAAATAAGGGAATATTTATGTATATTTAAGTTTCTGAGCATTACAACCTACCCAAAATATTACGAAATTTCGAAAAAACCTTTGTCCAACTGACACAAGATGACGTTGTATTACTGCTCGTCATCTTCTCCTCCGATTCATCACAATTATTGTCACTATCCTCAGTTTCATCATCTGCTTCATCCTTAGATACCCTACTCTTAATACTACTTTCACTTAAGTGTCTATTATCACAATTTTGTTTTTCTTTATCATCTTCCACAACATCAACATTAACATCCTCCTCTTCGCCATTATCTGTTGCTACAACAACAACACAAGGAACTTTATTTGTTTTATGAGCTAATTTTTTGGTCTTCTTTTTCTTTTGTTTTTTCATTGCCCTTTGGCGCTCTTTACGTGCGTATTTCTCTCGCAATTTCGGACTACCAAATTCGTCCAAATAATACATTGTGTCCTGCAAACCATCTTTTTTATTGATCAATTTCGCATCGATCATTGGTTCGTCGGCGTTCTTAAAAATTGGAAAGAACAATTCAATGTCATCGGCCTTTTGGAAGCCTTCTCTAACCGGCTGACCTGATGCAGAGTCAGCAGCGGTAACTCCTTGGTTGCTTTTCAAATTATTAATGGAAGTTTCAAAAATTGTATCGTCGTCCTCTAGGACGACTTCATCAATTTTATCCTCCACAACTACTGCTGCAGTGATCGTATTCGTTCTTAACTTTGTTGTTTGTCTTAAAGGAACAGCAGCAGCTCTGACTGCATCTATGGTGCCTTCCCCAGTTGCATATCCTTCCTTTACAGGTGGCAGTAATTCTAAATCTACGGGCAGGATACTGCTTATGCATTCTGAAACCTTGCCTGACGAAGTCCCTGACGAGGAACTCGTTCCGAGGGATTCTGTTGATGACGACACCGTCGAGGATCGTCCTGTTCGACATTTTAAATCGTTCTCACTGCCACCACAATTGACGTCAGCAACACTATCAATGCCACTGTCCTGTGACAAGAGTTTATAGGGTAATCGTAGAGTACTGCATCTTTGTGGTCGTAAACACAACGATCCAGATGTACTGCGAGTGTGTAGACTTTGGCTAGACGTTTTTCGGGTGATGACCCCACTGTCGGCAGAGCAGCCGAATTGCGGTTGACCAATAGTAGATGAGGAGAAGTTCTCGCTCAAGGGAATTCTAATTGGTACCGTTAGTGCTGGTGTTGTTTCCATCAGAATTGTTTTCATGCACTTGATATTGTTTTAAATTTATTTTTCTAGTTTTTTTTTTTTTATTTGATAACGGTTATATTTTTTATATTTACACCTCTATAATATTACTACACTTTATTTTTAATATTTATTTGAAAATAAAATTATTATTATTATTCCTTATTTTTTTCCACTTGCGATAAATTTCCCTTTTTTCAAGCATCACACATTACAATTTTAATTGCTAAAACAAATAAAAAAGAAAAAAAAAAATTGGGTTAGAATAGTTTTTAATGCTTAATTTGTGTGAACCCAACATCTTCGAAGCCATGTATTTTCAGTTTTTGTATTTTATTTAAAAAAATATTTTTTATTTGTTTTATTATTATGGTTGCACAAACAAAAAATTCCTCTGCCTATTCGTCCATAATGAACCAAATGAACTGAGCTAAATGAAAGTGTTGCGTTGTTTTTAGTGTGTTCTTATGGGTGGGACAGAGAATAAGAGCGAAAGTAATTTTCTTTGATATAATATAAAAGTGGGGGTGCGGCGCTAGATTTATCAGCACCATTTCGGATCAGGGTAGTCGTCAAACAAAAATAAAATAAAACAGGGTTGTTGATAAAAGTGCTGATGTTAGAATATTCCTGATGGGAAGCTGAATGGAAAAGTACTTGTTTTAAATTTTCCCTTATTACGTGGCCTTTCTTTATTTAATGAATGTTATCTTCCTCAAAATAAGACCTGTAGCCAACGAAGAAGATAACATTCAGTAGTTGTTTTATTCAGAATATTTTTTTAAAACTTATTGTTGGTATAGCTTTTTTTTTCCATTTTTTAAACGTTTTATATTGATATATTTTTCCAAAAAAAAAACACAATTCTTGATTTGAATGAAACATACGCATCAAATTTAACTAGTATATAAATATTTTCTAAAATTTCCTGTACTAAAAAAAACCTGTACAAAAACGTGTAATAAAAACTTTTTTTCTCAACGAAATAATGTATTGAACCCATTATCCGTCAAGTTTCAATGTTGTAAGCTTCTTTATTGTATATCATATTTGGTTTTTTTTTTTTCTTTGGCAAAGTTATCCGCAGTAGGATTTCCCAAATATCAACACTGAACAATAATGTATATGCATGCACCAAGAGAAAGGAAAACGTATATAGGTACACTTCGTCAAAATTCTATCCGCAGTAGTTAAGCTTACTATCGGAAGCTGCATTTTTTTTGTAATGCATGTTAACGCCAATTGCAGATACTTAGAGCCATGCCAAAACAAACACAGCTATTGATTTACTATTTTTTTCCCATTTTTTGCTGTTTTCAAAAAAGCAAAAAACTCCTTTTTTTTGAAAAATAAAGTGCATGTCCCATGTGCACGCGTTAGAAGTTAACTTCTTTATCATTGACTTAACGCTCAAACAAATTAAAGTACGGAACGCACTGGTAACAATTGCATAAAAGAGCTCACTGATAGTCAGTCACTGATAAACAAATAACTATCGGTGTAAAAAAAAGCAAATAAAAAGAGTCAAAATAGCCTATCAAGAAAAAAAATTACTTCTATATTAAGCGGCAAAAAAAGAATAGCCTTGACAAAAAAAACGTCAAAATCTTAAAGACAAAAACCCGGAGTACACCAAAAGAAAGAAAATGCACTAAAAAATGTATATTCCAAACAAAACTAAAAAAAAAATATTTTATTTGAGTTAATGTGTGATTTGACTTTGGAAAATATTACACAAACTACAAAAAATAAGTGGCGTGTATAATTCTTCAAATAATATACTCCATTCGACAGCCCAGTTTGTGCTGCTAGACGAAAACACAATAATTTCGTCATTCAGCTCAATGGTGTCTTACTTTTGGCCCGAGTTATTTTTGGCTAAAAATGCATATAAATAGACGAAAGCGCAAATAAAATGCTGCAGAAAATTTCTCTTCGTATAAAAATATATACATACTTAAAGAGAATAAAGGACTAAAACTTAAATAAAATAGATTTTTCTTTGTTGGCTGTTGGTATCTTCAATAAATATTATGTTATGGTCTTGCTTCTCGTAAAGGGATTCACGTTTATTTTTTTTTTATTTTATTTTAATAAACAAACTATGTTCTAGCTACTTCAAAAGGAAAATAAAGAAAGTTTTATCGTAGTAATTTAAGACTGAGACATAGAAAACTCGAGCACGCGAACTCAATGAGCTATTTTGGTTTGACTCACAAATGACATTGAAGAATTTAGTTGAATTTATCCTTTTAGTAAAGTAAACAACAATATGTTCAATTTTGTATCATTAAAACATGTAATTATTGCTCGCCGATCGATTATATTGTTTAAATTTAACTGTTTTAATTATTTATTGCAAATGATATTTGTTTACTGTTAACTATGCTGAGCAGTTTAAAAAAAAGAATGAAGTTGTAGATCAAATAAGAAATGTTTCCTGTCAAACTTAAAAAGAATCACTTATCAACAAAAGTTAAAAAAAAGATGGATCCAATTAAATTGGAAACATTTCTAGAACTTAGAAAGTAAAGTCAAAATGAAAAAAAAAAATGCTAAAGGCAAAATGCATCAAATTACAAATAATTGTAGTTCGGAAATGTACTGGATAAAAATTCTGTTCGGAATTATTTTTAGACGTCATCTTAGGCCCTTGGCAAATTGCCTCGACATTGCGAAGAAATACTAAAAAAAAATTTACGAGCTTATATGTAAGTAATGTTGATAAAATACAATCTATACAAGGATACCAAATAATTTTCACTAAAGAGACTTTTGGGCAGACATTTTTTTTACGCTATTGTAAAAGTATAAAACAAGTGACAAGTGAGTTCTAGATTTTGCAGTAAAATATAGATAGAAAGCAAAATATTTTTTTGGAACAAACTTACCTAAATGTGAATTTAAAAAGTTGTTATTATACTAAATGAGCCATTTTCACGAGCTCAACTTTACTCTATTTTATTTAGATTGAGTAATAATAATGATAGATTATTAATTATTTAAAATATTTTAAAGATCACAAAATTATGAATAAGAAAATATGAGTTTAAAAAATCAAATCAATATTATGTTTTCATTCTTTCTCATCGCATTGCGTCTGTTATTTTTGAAAAATAAAAAAAATAGATCTAGGCCGTTTGTTAACAAGTGTCATTACTTTCCACCTCTTTGTAAAATGCAAATGAAAAAACAAGCACACGGGCGGAAATATAAGTCAATAAACATTTTTCAATTTTAAGAAAAATATTATCATTCGAAATGTAATAACTTGTGCATTTTGGACGCACTTAAAATTTGTCTTACTTTAAACACATATTAATCATTTAAAAAGTATTCAAGTAATTTTTGTATTGATTAATATTCCAAAAAAAAGCTTTGTGTAAAAAAACGCATTATATTATACCTTTTTTGAAGAACACAATATTCATTCTCAAATTGCACAATGATTTTTCAAAAGCCCCATTTTACGGGCCCCTATAATATACAGCCTTTGTGGAATAAATTCAATAAAATGCACGTTTAGTTTATTTTTACAATGATTTTTAATTTGGTCGTCAAAAATAACTCAAATATATGTATACATTGTATATTTTACAGAAGTACGAACATTTGAATTAAAACTTATTTTGTTTAGTGAATTACACCTTTTTTTTTTTATTTTGCAAATCAATGCCAAATTTTGTGTGTATATTAAAAAAAAAATAAATAAAAATAGAATTTTCAAGATTTATTTTTAAAAACGCTTGCTTTTTACCTGAACAAGTGAAAAGATTTGTATTTGTTTGTTTAAACAAATAGAAAAGAGTATGATATTCATTGAGCGTATTTATTCACTCATCAGAAATAAACAAAAATATACATAAATAGCTAATAATTACAAATATATTTTTCTTTTAATGAAACAAATTAAATAATAATAAATTAGAAAAACCTCAGCCCATCCCTTCAAGAAGATGTTTCAATAAGTATAAAAATATACAATTTTATTCTTTATTAAATCTATGAAATTTTGTATCTCATGTTAGAAATGAATAAATTAAATTTAGGTTCGTCCTTCAATAAAATGCGTATGACATTGACAGAACAGAAAACATACCAAAGTTTGCGTGATAAGCTAATATAAAAAAGTTGATTCATTTATTGGGTGTTTTTTTTTTGTTTTTTTTTTTTTTTTGAGCAAATAATTGATTTGGTAAAATATGTCATGCCTTTAACACACAAATCATTCATGATCAACTAAAGTTTCAGACATAGTTTTTTTTTATAAACTTTAACAAACATTTTTAACTTTAAATTGTCACTCACAACTTAAATGTGAGATGCAGTAAAATTAAAAAAATGAAAATTGTTAAGAAAAATAAAAAATACATACAGTAAACATTTTTGTGTTTTGGCCTTGGTAATGATGTCTGCTCAGGAGCGTTGAATTAAAGATGAGTGCATTCAGTCTACACAAAATGTCTTTAATTTTAAATGACTGTGGTTTTTTTAAGTTACTTTAAAATTTTTGAGGAACAAGTTTAGTCAAACGAAAATTAACAAATTTGTGATATTACAATGATATCTTATAATGTTATGTTAGTTTGTTTTTATAAACAGTTAAAGCGTAGTTTTTTTTAGGACAAAAAATAAAGTAACCAACCATATTTTCTCAAAAATGACTCCTATGACTTAGAAATAAAAATAAAACAAAAAAGATCTTTATTATATTCAATATCAAATATCCTTTAACAATTAAACGTTTTATTTTCAAAAAATTGACAGATACCAAAAATGATACCTCCCAGTAGATTTTTTTTATTTTTGCAAATTGCATATTATGTTAATTTTTTTTTTATATAAAGAAGGAAAAGCAAATGATCGGATTGGACAGTATTCAAAAGTCACTTGAAAGATTTAAATTCAAATTCATGGAAACAAAAACAACCAACCATTAAAAAAATATATATGTATACTTCAAAAACACCGCATTTCCTATAAATCAAAGGGTATATTAATCAAATTTCTGTTATTACTATATCGCTATCAATAATAATTAATTTTTTGCTAGTAGTACAATTGAACGAACTTAGACCACACATGTTCACAATAATTGTCTTTATATCTTTATTTTGAACACACTCGAAATAAAAAGCCAATTATCAGCAATCATACTAATTAAATAAAATTAAATGAAAATGTGAAGGTTGATCCTTAAATGGTGTGGGCTAAATATAATTGCATTTGAAAATAAGAAAAAGTAAAAAATAAAAAAGTTGTCAATTCGAAATAGGGTGTTTTCATAAACGTCTGCCTAACTTAGGCCTGCGTTAGTCGTGTTCATAAAGTCAGATCTGCGATCGGACTAACTTAGTCCAACTGCAGTTCTGCTGTTCATAAACGTCAGTATGTCGTCAGCATCGGGCAGATTGCGTAGCCAAAATTTTATTGCTGCAGAACTCAAGAAGAAATTTATTTGACTCTTGATTCGATTTTTTTTTGTTAATAAATTTAAATATTGTTAAAAAAAATGAAAAGCAACATATTAATTAGGGTGGTGCAAAAAATGTTTCTTCTTTCATTTTTCGAAAAATTTAAATTTAAATGACACAGAAAATTTCGATATCGTGTTTTTTGAGATAATGAGTTTATATTAAATTTTTTTCGTATTAGGGTGGCTCTAAAAAATGTTATCTTTTACAGTTGCTTGAAGAATTCCAAAAAAATCAACGTGGATATTGTTTTGACCAAATCATCGAAGAAAAAAAAATTTCCGTTAGGGTGGTTCAAAAAATTTTTTTTTTAAATTAATTACAAAAATTATTTTTAACTGCAGAGAAAGTTGGTAAAACATGGTTTATGAAATGTAATGTAAAATTGGGGTAGGTATTTTCGAATTAGGGGGCTCAGAAAAATGGTATAGTTAACATTTACGCTTGGAATACAACCAAATTCAATTTAATTAATTCGGCATGAATTTAATATTACTATAGCAAAAACGCACTTAACAAACTTTCTGTGCACTATCATTCATTTTTTTTTTTCAAACGCATAAAAAAACTTTCTTGAACACCCTAATTAAAAATATTTTTTCCATAGATAATTTGTTTTAAATGTGAACTACTCGGTGTTTTTATTATTTTTTTTTTTTTAAAGAAAGTATTTTTTTTTAGCCACCCTAATGTAACACGGTTTACAAATTTTTCGTGTTATTAAAAACAATATTTTCGGGAACTGAAAAAGAAATATTTTTTTGCTTAAACAAAACTCATTCTGTGGCAATTTTTTTATATTTTTTTTCTGACGTTTATGAACACTCAGTGACTGCTGAAAATTGTACCAACGCAGGCCTGCAAACATTCTGCAGAATTGGTGTGTTCATTAATGCAGCAAACCAGAAAGACGATTGGACTGACGCAGATTTCCGACGTTTATGAAAACACCCATAAACATTAATGTATACCACAAAACCTTGGAAATGAAAGCTTAACCTATTGTCAACTAGAAGCAAGACAGCTGGGTGGGTTATCAAAATGTGAACATTACATTTCGAAAATTTAGGAATTACTTATTTTTATTCTTATTGAATAATCATGTTTCTTTAACTTTCGATTTCAAGTGGAAAGATTACAAATCAGTGATCTAGACAAATGAATGCAAAATCAAAGCACTTCATAATAATTAATCTATTACTCGATTTACTCACTAACTAATGTTTGCAATTACTATAATTTTCTTTTTGTTCACTTCCGATCTGGCAAGTCAATATAAAATTTGCACTTTTAGTTTCCTATTTACGTTAAGACGTGTGTTTAGATCAATTTGGCATTGAGAAAACATGAACTTGTTGAATCGATGCGATGTATACAATCATTGACCTTATAAAGTTCATAAATGCTAGTGCTCATTAGTTTAGCCTGAGTGGCGCGGCGTCAAATAACGTTTGATTTCGATATAGGTTTACAGGAAGAGATTGCAATTAAAAATTGATAAGGCATTAAATACATTTTTTTTTTTTTTATTTGATTCCGTTTGCTGAAGTGTTTGTAAAATATACGTAGATATATTAAAAGAATGACCACAAATTCAAAACGAAACCATGAATATGTTTAAGTTAAATAAATAATAAAAGTGCTTGGACTATATCTCTTTTTATTATTTATAAGTTTCCAATTGCATTTTAGAAAAAAGTTTTGGATTTATTTAGTTATTGGTAAATTTATAAGAACAAAAGTGTAGGGGAAACAAAAACAATTCTTCAGAAAAATAATTTTAAACTTAAATATGTTTAGAGTGGGGTATAAAATTGTCGGTTAGAAATAATGAAATTATTGAAAAACGCAATCGTATGCAAAAAAGAAACTAAATTAAAAAATGTTGGTGGCTATCGTGAATAAAAATTTTGTCATAGGAGGCTTATATTTCATTAATGTCAATTTTTTAACTATAAATAAATATGTACATAACTAATTTGTGATAAACAAGTCTCAAACATTCCTGTGAGCTTATGCATAATAAGAAGGGAGGGGACCTACAATTTTCTGTTAATGACAGTGATATTTTCTCAATACTACAAAAACGGAGTACCTCTAAAAAACAGGTGGCGAAGGCTGGATTTAAATTCCAATGCTGTGAGTTTAAAGTCTATCGGACTAACAATATTAGTCTAGGTGTCGTATATCATAAAAGTTAATAGGAAATCCAAGAAATAACAGTAAAAATAACTGCTATTTAAATTTAAAGTAAACCTCTATTAGAATACTACATTTGACTAAGATACTTAAACTAACTTACGAATAATATTCTTTGAAAAAAAAATGCACGAAATTGATACCAACTTACGAATAATATATTTTGTAAAAAAAATGAACGAAATTGGTATTTTTACTTAAAGTTGTAATATCAGCAAATACCAACAAATTTTTATAGGTTTATTTGGTAAAGAAGTAAAAAGGAAAAAATCAACGATTAATTATTGACGAATATATCTGGACATTATCAATTTTATTAACCTAGCCTAGATCGATGTTTTCTGAATTGTCGACAAAGTGTATTCACTTCAAATATGTATATATGTAGCATTAATTATTTTTTTGCTTACGTTTTGTTTTTTTTTGGTTGATAAACAAAAACAAAACATTAAACCAATAAAAATTAATAGCGCACAATCAATCACAATAATGAAATAAGTATAGCTTTGGCGTCAAGCAGATCAGAAATTGAAATGACAAAAAACAAATAACTACGCATGCATTGTCTTATGAAATAAATCTTTGCCGCCGGGTTAAGTCATAATTGATAGTTTGCCTGAAAATGTGAAGTTGAGCTAATCGATGAACTTTTGAGCATGGATCCTTTTATTTTTATAGAAAAGAGTTGTTCTAAATGTATGTTTTTGATACCAAATAAAAGAGAAAAAAGAGGTTATTCTTATTTCATCGAAACCCGGAAAGTGCAATTTAGTGACTTAACCCCTTTGTACCCGGCGGCAAAGAAATTATAAATAATATGAAAGTATTGTATTCCTTTAAGAAATATGAAAATTAATTGTCTATAGCCACAAATATTATTTTTAACTGAATCGAAAAAGTCTCAATTTTCTTTTGTATAAAAAACATGGTCACCCTATTTTATGTTGAGTGGTTTTCATTTGATGACATACGAATTGGAAACTTATTTATTTACAATTCACATTGTTGTAAGAATGTCCTCTTTTAAATTAATGTCCAGTCTTCGTTGTGCATGACAAAGACAACGTACAATATGACATTTCGATAATAGTGGAATTCGAGTGGAGTTGCGTGCTTTGCATAATTTAATTAAAAAAAAGAAGAAAAAAAAAATTGATATATAAATTTTCCAAGAGAAGAAGAAGGGATTTATCCCCTCAACCAATATAAATAAATTTCTTGAGCTTGAATGGCAATGACGTGATAACGGCGACGGATGGACGGAGATGCTGAAATATTTATGAAATGCATTTTTTATTGAGAGTCCTATATTTAAAATGTGCAAATGGGCATGTTATAAAATTTATTTTTTATCAAGAATATGATGTTTTTAATGGTTCTTTGATAAACTACGTAAAAAGTTTTTTTTTTCCTTGGGTAAAAGAAGATTTAAAATGTTGTGCATTTTTTCGATAAAACAAAATACTCAAATTTAATTCGGTATTTGTAGGCTGTCACACAGATTTGAAGTAATTTTTGGGAATGTAGACATAACCAAATTATGAAAGCTTAAGTTTAGTTTGATGTCACATAGAAAAGTAAGGTTTCCGGGATGTTAAAAATAAGTTATGCTTTATGGATTTTTACGCCGATTAATAGTTAAGGTTTTTAAGCGTTCAAAAAAAGTTGGTTTGGTACGAAATTTAATTTAATGAGCAAGAAAAATTGTCTGCCTCCGAGTCCGTTTATAAGAAATTAATTTATATGAGATTTTCGAAAAAGGAAGTTCTTTTCCCGAAAACGTGCCGGTTTTTTAAAGCTGCCCGCAAAAAGAGCTTGCTATGTAAACGTTTACCTTACGAAATAAATGGATTGTAGAATCCGAACAGTAAGTTCACGTGAAATAATTAAGAGGAATAAAGCTATATATACATACCTTTCTACATATTTTTATTCTTCAAAGTTAAACTGATTTTGATTGGAACAGTTAAAAAACTGGCTACCACATTTTTGTGCGAAGAATCATATTGCATTCTTTAAATTAACTTTTAAGTTAACTTTCTTGAATATTCCAGTTATTTATGTCATTATACAATAAATCATGAGAGTAATGAGTGCCTTAAAACCTTTACCCAAAACTGGCTAAATATACAAAAACTCTATCAAAGTTATTTATGTATGTAGTTACTTTAAATTCTAAAATATAACCGGTACATAATCGCAAACCTGCAGCATGCCATACTTCATTAGAGAAATTTATTCCAACGCATTTAATAAATACAAAAACCCGAATGCCAATATTTGCGTGTGCGTCATAAGCTCATAAGTTGCTGAGTTCATGGTAATTCAAATGCTGTTTCACTATCAAAAAGCAATTGACCGAAGATTTTTTTTTATTTAAATTTTATTTAAATATATGTACCATACACATCCATACATACATACATATGTCTATGTTTGTACAGATATAAAATTCCTACTTCTATATTTCATAATTTTTGCTTTGAATTTTTTTTTTCTGAGTTAGTGTTGTGATTGGTATGAAACACTTTTGCTCTCTTTAAGAGAAGTTTAACCACATAAAGCTATTCTTTGTGAAAAATAAAATAGCTAAATTTAAGAGCTATGATCATGAAAAAGTATACAATACCTATTAAATCCCATGGAGTATCAAAAGAGTAAGGAGATTTTTAAGGGGCTTGGCTTTATAAAGTTTCTCTCAACTTTGTTAAGCCATTCTGTGCTGGGATTTAGTGAACCAACCTTAACAAACATAAATACATCAACAGTCTTTCAAAATGTTTGTATTATTTGTATGTGTATGTAAATAACGAGATAGTATTTGCTATCTACATATTTTATTACTCCTATACTGAAAAGTTTATTAATAACCTTATGTCGTTGGTAGAAAAATATCAAATCGTATAATTTCGGCCAACTTTTAAAGTATGTTTTTTTTTTTCATTCAAAAGATGACACATAGCGAGAGTTTTATCGATTTAAACTACTTACTGTGTCAATAAGTCGGCGAAGGAAAAAGCAGAGCAACACTACGTGGCGTATTAAGTCAAAAAGAGAAGGTCGAATTTTGGTATAATGAAGTTCCCGACAAACATTGCATCATTCAATTTGCGTTGTTTTATAAATTATTCTTTAAAAAAAAAGGTCACGGGGATTTTTACCTGATAAAACAATTTTTGGAAAAACAAATATTGAACTACAAAAAAAAAATCAATGCACGCTTCGCAAACGAGATAATATACGCATTAATTGAATAGGACTTCCAATTATAAAGAAGTTTCCGACTTTTTTCGTTCCACCCCTGTACTCTAGATTTTATTCATAATTTTTTTGAAGGCAGTAAATAAGATATTGTTAATGACGTCTACCAAAACTTATTTTTTCAATTATTCTTTTGAAGGTATGGTAAGTTTATTTGGTATAAAATAATACTGAGAAACAAGAACTAGATAATGAAGAAGAATTCTACGCATACGCAAACTTGAATTATGAAGGTCGAGTAAATGCAAAAAATGGACACAAAGGCTGTCAAAACACCAAGGAGATGCATTGAGGTGAAACATTTTAAGCGAGTTATTAAACTATTGCATTGTAGATATACATTTTTCCACTGTAAACAGAATATTATCAAGGACTTGTGGAAAACCGTTTCTTTAGTTCTAAGCATTCCAAGATCAATTCATGAAAGAAATGATATGTACTAATGGGCCGCACTTACTGGTTACTAATTGAACGGTTAAGCACTGAAGACTGTAAGTAGGTATTCGTTGGATTATTAATTGATATAAATCACTCATTTTCTACAACAACGTGGTATATACAAACAAAAAAAATGATTTTTGAGTAAGCAATACCATTCGGTTATAAAATGCAAAATACCGTTTTTTTCATCGTTATAAACTAAGCGTGAATAAATTATGTACCACACATTAAAGCCTAACCACAGAAACAGTCTACAAACGTTTTTTTTTTTTGTATTTTATAATGGCTATATTGCAAAAAAGGAGGACAATAGAATATTTCTAACTTCAGATTCCAGTTCAGAATCCCTGAAACCTCCAGAAAAGTATATTTTTGTTCTGTGTCAAAAATCTTGCCGGTTTGTGTTATAGACAAACCTTTTCTATTTTTTTTTTTTTTGGTACACATTATTTACGTTATTTTTAATAATAAAAGTCAATCAGTTTTACTGGCGTAAACCATCAACTTACTGTTAAAATATCAGTTAGAAAAAAAAAAAAACACATCATAGTAACGTCAAGTCTTTAAATACTGCTTACTGATTTTCGTAATGTTTTGTTTCCGGAACAAAAAGTATGCAATATTAGAATTTTTTTTATATATTACTTTGTTCAAATTATACCAAATCGTCATCAACAAAAAAATATAAAAAAATCAAGCTTGTCGTTATTTTAATTGATTTTTACATTGTGTGGTAATTTGTGTTATACTGCGTTTCCGTTAACCTTAATCTAGATTTAGGACAGTGGATTTAAAATGGTGTTAAGGGGGCTTCTAAATATGCTTTAAAATTACATATTTAGAAAATAAATATGTAATTTTGAAGCATATCCAAAACTCAAAATTGTAAAGTGTTAAAAATGTTGTCTTCATTATAAATTGATATTAAAACATATTAAAAATGTTATGTCTATATCATATGGAATTAAAAACCTGAATTATAGGTATAATCATTTCAAAAATCACTTATTTTTTTCAAATTTCAATTTACATTTTTAAATGAATTTCAATTGAATGCGACACAGGTGTACACTTAAATTTACAAACTATCCAAACCATAGATTGGTACACAATACGAACGAAATACATCTTGTATTTCTTGTGTAAGCATTTTTGTGGGTGTGTTAAGGAGTTCCGTCATGTTTGCACTTTGCAAATGGTAATTTCCATTTAAAGAACGTCAATGTTTTATTACCAACTACTAGATGTTATTTCTAGAATTGCATTTGTGTAGAAAATAACTGTACTGACTTACTGACTGTGAGAAGTATTTTGTTTTTGCGAAACCTCGACACTGACTTTCAGGCATAAAAGTATTTATATATGCATACATTTATACACAAATATTATGATCTATATACATATGTATGTACATATTTGCAATGAAAACCATTCAATATTTATATTGGCAGAATGAAACGATAACCTATGCTAACCTTATGCATTCAAATAGCATTCTTATTCATTAACCAAGATACTGATATTGATATCGTTAACAGTTCCAAACCGGAATTTATTAATAAAGCAAATTTTTTTTCATTGGTGTTTTGCAGAATTTAGGTTGAAATCGCACTTGACAAAATTCAAATTCATATTACTTGACATTATCTGTAAATTTAAAGACATTTTGAAACTAGAATGAGGAAATACTTAAGAGATCCCAAAGACGATAAGCTTTTATGTGCAAATATTTTTTGTATTGGTTTTCAAATGTAGAACAAAATATTTATAAAGTATGTTAACATCCACTTGATTTTTGATTTCAATTACTTGACTGATAATATTAATCAACCCATAAGATTCGTTCCAAATTGGTTAATTAGATTTATTATCTTTAATCTTAATAATTTCTAATCTTAATAGCCAACTTTATGTTGAAATTCTAAGTGGTTGGAATACTTCAAATATTTTTTTTAAAGGAGAATCAGATTAAGTTAAAAACAAGTTACAAATAGAAAAAAAGAAAAGATCGAGATTATACATCAAAATGTTGCAGATCTTCAGCAGATTAAATCTCTCCAAACAGCTCTAAATGGCTGATTACAGTTCTAAATATCATAAAGTTTCTTCGTTCGGGTGAACTACTAGTGGCACATACAAATTGCAAGAATTTTGATTGGAAATTTCTTTCACCTATAATAACTTTCTAATGGGAGTTACTCTCATGGTTAAAGCGCTGTTAATGCTCACTACTTGATAAGAAATTGTTGAAAAAAATTGTTGTTATAAATAACAATTTTCAGTTTAAAGAGTTCATAATCAGTATAGAAAATGCGTCTGCTTGTTCATAAGACCACCTACTTTTTGGCAAAATGTTTGGAATCCCCAAAATGTTGTTGTTTTTTTTTTTTTTCAAGAAAACAATTTTACAACTTAAAATGAGATATTAATCAGTTTACAGCATTTTAAGAAAAAATATTACATGCAGTAATAGTGACTAATTTCGGTTTCAGATTACATCCAAATGTTGTCGCATGTTTTTTTACTTCATTCTTACTTTTTTTATATAAACAGGATTCGTTCAAGGGTATTTTATTTTTTGACCTTCAATG
Source organism: Episyrphus balteatus (assembly GCF_945859705.1). Lineage (NCBI taxonomy): Eukaryota > Metazoa > Arthropoda > Insecta > Diptera > Syrphidae > Episyrphus > Episyrphus balteatus. The sequence goes on from NC_079135.1 coordinate 64,793,858, forward strand.
AATCACGTTTCCGTTTATTACTTTCGCAAAATTTAACCAGTTCTGTCACAGCCGCGCACTATATCTGAACTGAAATACACGTGCAGATATTAAAGTAAATTATGACTTGAGAGAAGATATGTTCAATGTTTTTATTAAATGATGATCTACAAATCATGTCACTACCGAACTAACAAATATTAGATTCATTCTCGTAATTTTTTTTAATTTATAAAGTTTTAAATGAACTTTAACATGATAATTGAAATTGGCTTTTATTCTATTGCGAGTATTTAAAAAAAAAAAACGAAATAACTCAAAAAACTTAACCGAATTTATTTCACATGCTTTGAAGAAGTCGCTAAAATTTTTTTGCACAGCATAAATTGCCGTAGATATTTACCTACTGTGTTCGGATAAACTTAACATTTTGAAGACTAATAACAAAAATTTATAATTGTGGCTGAGTTCATAAACGCCTTAAAAGTTTGCGTCAAAAATATTTCTGGTACAAACGTGATGCTTTGTAGGTAAGGCAGTACTTTCTTTCCAAACAAAAAATTGTGATGCAAAAGCAGTGATGCGTTTGTGCATTCAGATTTCATATTGTATCATATTGTTAGGAGAGGTCACAACTTATCTTTCGCCCAGGACATTTTTTCTGAGAAAAAAAATTATAAGTATTTCAGTTTTATTCTTGCTGCTAGTGTATTGAATTGTGTGTTTGATAGATAACCAGTTAGAGCCGCTCATTACTGATCAAAAAGTAAAATAGAAACTTAAATTATAAAGTCGCTTCTAATAATTGCTAGTTGATAGAATTAATCGGTGTCTAAAAATATCATATAACCTGTTAATCTAATCAGTTTGTCTTATTTAATGTACAATTAATTGTAAAACAACATTATCTTTGATCTTTTCCCTATGTTTTTGATTATTTGCATAGAAACCTTTCCTAAATCCAAATCATATGATTCTAGATCAAGATAAATAAAACGATAGTATTTCATCATAAACAGACGTTTGAAAACTTCGCTCTTAATTAAAATTACAATGCTGCAAATCATATAATTTTGTTTAACAAGTTTAAAGCAAATTACTTTTTTAATTCAGTTTGATTGCAGTCTACTTCCGAATTTTTGTTTGTTGATGAAACATTTTTTTTTTAGGTAAAGTCAAAATATCAAACAGAATGCTAAGTATTCCATTTACATTTTCAAAAACATTTAAAAAATAAAATAAAAGTTTCCCTCCACACTTAATTAGACTCGTAGGTATCTATAGATACTTGTATGTGGGTATCTAAATCGATCGATCTCTTCCGGTGCAGTAAAAAAATAAAGATTTTACATGAATATATCCCACTTTTGATATTATAGGGGAGCTTAATTGGGAATATGAATACGAAAAATCATTTGCCAACATTCCTCTGCAAATGAACCTTGCCGAAGTGGTCGGCAGAAATACTATCGTCTGCGTTTAGTTCATCTCTCATCCATCAGACAGACGCCGCCACCAAGCCATCGACCATTGTCGCGACATGTGAATCTACATTGCGACAGCATTACAAAGCTATACAAATGCTCCCATTTTATGTAGGTATGTGAGCCCCCAGGGCATTCTAACCCGTCTTTTCATCCACCATTCATATGCCTCAACAAAAATCCCCAACCAAAAGCCCCACAGCCATAGCTGCCACAATGCACCACCACACAACTCACATCATCATCCATTGGTATGCCGTACGAATGCGCGTGTAAGTTGGCGCATAAACGGGGGCAGTCGCAACTCGCTATTCAACGCACAGTCCCAACTAAGTAATCCATCGTTTCTTCGTTACACTAGCGCCTAACAGTGTGTGGCAGATTTTATATATATTTTTTTTTTTTGAATTTCAGTACGAGGTGTTTTTTTTTTGTTTTCTTCAAAAAAAAAAAAGAAACGTTTTTACTTTTTTTTCAATGAAACCAAAAGAAAAAAGATATACGAAGAATGATAAAGCAAAATGCAAAGAAGAAAAAATGTAGGAGTTTAAAATAAGACTGGTTTCGGATTTTCAGTCGAAGTTTAAGCGAGTGAAAGAGACAATAAAATGAAGATACTCCCAGAGTGAAAGAAAACAAAAATTGATTGCAGAAAATTTTCCATTGATGAGTTTTTTTTTTTTGGGTTCGGTATAAAAAATATGTTGGTTGGTGGTGAAAACTGAAAACATGCTGCGAAGAGTTTGTTCACACGTAGAATGCATTTGTTTTGCATTTTATTACTTAAACAGTATTGTATATACATAAGTACATATTTTTTTTGCATGTGTGTATTTACCAATTAAATATGTGGTTTCTTTTTTCAGCTGATTTGATGAAAAAAAAAAAAATGTTTTAATCCAAAAAAAAAACTCGTAAAATTGCTTATGTAAGAGTACTAAAAACAGTAAATCACTTAAAACACACACGAAAAATCAAACTTCAATTAATTCACTAAAAGATTTTTCTAGCTAATATCTTTTTGTATATTTAAATATTTCAACTTTTTTTATATATATTTATTTTTATATGAGCCACATGCGCATCAAATTGCTTAAAATATGATCGGCGGCGGCGACGACAACGACGGTACTGAACTAAAAAAATATAAAATTAACTTAAATTGACTGGCGTGTCTAACGTTTCGTTTGTCCGAAGTGATACTAAATTGCTGGAAAAGAAACACTGATTGTAGAGCCGCCAATATATTCTGCTCTTGGCTGGTGTATGATGTTGCTGGTGTATGGACGTTTCTGCTGGTAGGTAGCATAATCTGGTGCTAGTGTTGCTGCGACGGTGTCGGATCCGTTTTTTTTAGAGCCTTGCATTGTCAAACAAAAATATTTTTTTTTTTACGATAGTCCAATAAAAGACTGTTCCTTCATTACTTGACGCATATAACATAGAGACATTGGCGAACAATTTAGTTTTAAGTGAATGATCATCAAATGATTGAATGCAGTGCTACAGAAATAGGCACTTTAGCAGCCGTTGGCATTCAAAAATATAAAATGTTTGAATTTTTATTTTGAAAAAAAAAAAAGAAATATTTGAAAAAAAAACTATAAAAACAAATTTTGAGAACAAAGTTGTCATCATTATTTGTCAATTTATAGCTCTGGAGAAAAGTAAAAGAGAAAGCGCCTTCCAAGCGTTTGTAATTTGCCTTTAGGTATCTGTCAAAACATAAATTGTGTTGTCGTCAGTTCTAAGAACAGAATAAATCCACTTTTTTCCTAAATTGACTTTTTGGTGCGAATGACAACTTTAGGCGTAGACACATCATCTAAGTTGAAAAACCATTTTTCATATAAAAAAAATGAACTTAAATGTGATGGAGTTAAGTTAGATTTTTTCGATTTTTTTTTTTCAACCACATTTGAATAATAAATAAATTTTTTATCGACCATGTCTATACAACATCTACAAAAACAGTTAGAATTTTTTGAACCCAATCAGTTTTCATAAAAAAAAGCAATCTTTTTTCTCTTTCATTTTTTTGTAAAAAAATTGATATTTTGTACAGTTATAGTTTATTTTATTACCTACCTACAGTATAAATTTCATTCTTCTATCTATTAAAACAAAAAAGTAGTTAATTATAACACTGTGTTACAAAATAAAAATCATGTCAATTACTTTGGAAATGACCTAGCAGATGTTGTAGGTATTACTGAGTACATCATATTTCGGCACTTGAAATTTTTCGTAGACCATCAAAATTTCATGTTTTCGTCAAAGAACCGTTTTTCAATGTTTTAAGATTTCAACGATTTTTTACTCAGCCATTTTTCGGCCAATTTCTGATTTGAAAATATTTTTTTATTATGCTCAAGCACCAAATTGGGTGTAGATTTCATGGGCTGAATCTCAAAGTACAACACTTTTCCACCGTTTTTTAGAGTTCGGAGATCGTTTTAAGATACATTTTGTGTTTTGAAAAATAACAGTTTTATTGTTCTATTTATGCTGAATCAAGAAAGCTTTTACTCAATAAAAACAGTTAGAAATTGTGGAAGTAATGGTTTTTTTACTCGAGAAAGAAATTTTAATTTATTGCAAAAAAAAACCCAATTTTCATGATTTTTTGAAATTTTATCATTTTTTCCGTTTTTTTTTTGTTTAGAATGCTCGGTCAATTTTTTCTGAACAGGCTTTGAACATTTTCTGAAAAAAAAATACACACAATTTTCAAACCCTGAATGCTCTGAACAAAAAAAGAAACACGATATTTTTTGACATTACAGATGACTCTTTTATAAACGAAAAAAGAAAAACCCCAATTGGTCGACTACTTTGATTTTTGACAGCTCGACACGATTGTTCAAAGCAATAGAACATTAAATATCAATTTCATATTGATATTATATAATTTATAAAATAATTTATACAGTTAAAAAAATTTTAAACGGTTTGATTTAGGGGATGAGATTAATTAATTCACTTGCAATACATGAATCGTAAAAATTAAGGTGACAGTTTGGTTAATCTGTTCTATTTGTTATTCCAACTGTTGTATTGTTTTTTTTTTTAACAGTTTTTAGCCTTGTAACATAATTTAAAAATTCGTAAAAATTATTACATTAAATAATTTTTTAGGTTTCTATGGCTCAAAGATAATAATCTCTAGTTACTGGAATAGTACGGAAGTTAGTTAAATATCATACTTAAAATTTTCTTTTATCAAAAAAGGGACAAATTCACATTTTTTTCTTTGCTAAAAGTTTTTTTTTATATTGTCATAATTTTGAAAAAAAAAAGATATAAAAAAGTAAATCCAGAAAATGTTTTGTTTTTTAGCTTACAAGAAGTAGTACCTCTACCTTTATATATATGTATATAAACTGAGCGGTCTAATGACGTTTGCCTACAAGCAGCGAGGTGTGGTGAATGTCGTGAATCTATCGTTGTGTTCGTGATCGATGTCTGGTGAATGTCGTGAATCTATAAATGTGTGCGTGTTAACTTCATTTACCAACGTGGTGGCTTGTACATATATTCAAAGACAACACTGTACACAAAAGGGCGTTGGGGGTAAGACGTACGAAATTTTCCAGTCTTGGTATAGTTTGTCGATGGTGTATGTTACTTACATGTAACATGAGAGTAACACATTAGTTTTGCTTTTTATTATTTTGGAAAATAACCTTTTGCTATTCATATTTCTTAGTTGTAATGTTTTTAAGACGAGAATACTGAAAAACAATTTAAATATTGATATTCAAAGTTTGGGTTCGAAAAGGTTAACTTTTTAATAATTCAAGCCGCAATCAAGAATATTTACAGATTTGTTTGAGTATGCGATCTTTCTTACTTATGATTTAGTGCAAAAATATTTAGTGGATAACTTGAGATTCGCGTTCGTCTCTAAAAACACAGCATAAACCTTTACTAATTGTTACACCAGAACATTCCAATGCGAATTATCATTTTATTATACACTATATTAGCTTAGGCTCTTTAAAAGAGAACTCCCAAAACTACCGATATGTTTGGTACATATTACTTTACTAATTTTGCTGTAGCTTTTAGCCTTTTTGTTTAATTGCATATTAATTATACATGAATCCGACCCTGTTTAATTAACTTAAGCTTATTGAATGTTGGTCGACGAGAAATTTAAGTCTCTTTATCGTCACCACTCACCATACATTTTTTATCCAAACGAAATAAAATTCAAGAGAAGAAAACATGGGGAGTGTATGTTACTGGGTACACAATAGGTACACGGTTTTAGAGTGAGCGCCAGCCGAGAAGTATTTTACGAACGGAAATATCTATAAGCGCCTTGTTCTAGAAAATGTCACAGCAATATATGTCTACAGGGTGCACCAAAATAAAAACTCACATAAGTGTGACACAAACCAAAAATAACATGAGTATCTTCTCTTGTTTTCAGATAACATGGTGAAATTATATATGAATGAATTATTTTTTTTTTTTTTTCTTATGTTTTGGTAATTTTTGTGTGTTTCTTTATCATTTATTCATGTTCTAGCCTAGGTTGAGGTCAATTCATCATTTACACGCGTGAATCAGCGACAGACATTTCGTTTAAAGTCATAAAGATAATAAAACTGTTAGAAACTGGATTTGTTTGGGTGTAGGTGTAGGTATTTAATGTTCGATGTTGGCGGTTAAATTGAGACTTCGATCTTTTATTGATAATAATCGAGTTATTCTTGTCATGTGACTGACACATGGCACAGTAAATGTTGCATTAATTTGTATATATTTTACAGTAGTGTGGTCCACGTTATAAGGCAAAAAAATAAACCATATAATTCATTAGTTCCCCACGCATTATTTTGCTTCAGACATCAATACCAACACATGCTGAAAGTTTTAGCCCTCAAAAGTAAAAGGAAGAGGGCGCTCATCAGCTTTGGAATATTAGACTTTGTTACCCTTACCTTACCCTTAATATCTGATTATATTGTATTAGGACTTGGCTTGAGGTTGGAATTTGGCTTAAACATGATAAGCACACATGTTCCCGACAACCATGTAAATGATTTTCATGTTTCTTTGGTTTTGAGTCACTAGCTCGTATTTCATTGATTAATTCTGTTTTGTTAACTTTAAGCAAAAAATACTTACAGACGCATTTAAATGAACAAAAATTATTATCTGTGAAAATATCACTTAACTATTGGTTTTTTTTGAAAAACTTTACCACATCATAACTTAATCCACTTGATAAATCAAAACAAGAGTTAATTACTAGGCATGAGGACCCAGCTATAACAGCATGTGAGCAAAAACTTTGAGCTTGTTGAGCGCCCACTTACACTTCACCTAAAAAGCTGAAATTTCACGTGTGTAATACAAAACACATATGCAACCAATTTTTGAGTGGGGAACAACGGAAATGTAAAAACCAAAAAATTGGACCACCCTATTTTACAGTTTGGCACAAAGTTATTAAGATTGAAAAAATAATACATTGTACATTATTCAAGACGAGTGATTTTTGATGTTTTTTCTTAATTTTTAGAATGTATTTAAATAGCAGAAATTCATCGTGTGCAAATAAATCAAAAATTGAACACAGGCAAAATGAAATCAAACATTCTGATTCAAATTTCAAACATTTAAACCTAACACTAAATTAACTTAAACATTAGGAGTACCTAGAGTTATTGCTGGAAGTTAAATGATCTTTAATGGTTAGTACGTTAATGACCCTCAAAAACAATTTTGTTTAGCAGTTACCCAAATAAAACCTCCTATTATCTTTCATGTGTTTTGCACTAGGGCTGTAAAAGTAACGACAAAACGAGTAACCGCATGTATACGTTACTTTTGGTACTATGTAGTACCCGCATCAATAATATCGTTACCCGTTACTTTCATATGTTTCGCATTTTCGTATATTTCGTATGTTTCGTGTGTTTCGCATGTTTCGTTACTTTCGCATGCTTCGTATGTTTCGTATATTTCATGTATTTTATACGTTTTGTATGTTTGGTATTTTAAGTATGTTTCGTACGTTGGTATAAGGGTGTAAATTTTTTTTTTTTTTTGAAAAAAAAACAAAAACAATTTTTATAATCTAAGCTTCATTTTAAGGCCATAAACATTAATTTAAGTTGCTTCGTTCTCATTTTATAAGAGTTTAAAGGTGGCTTATTGATTTTTTATAGATTTTTTAACATTTTTTTATTTTTTTTTTCTTAATTTTCGACAAAACTTTCGTAATTTTTTGTTTTTATTCGTTCCGTAATCTTTTCACAATTCTTTAGAGACCTTTGTTTCAAAAGTACATCGCGCAGATCTCGGAATATTAACACTTCAATACAACCATGTCGAACAATTTTTCATTTTTTTTTTCTATTGAGAGTGATTTTCAAACCTCGTTTTCTCTGCTTTTTTTTAGTTGAAAATTTTGCACTGGAAATAAACAAATTTTTGGAAAAACAAAAAACTTGTACATTCTTAAGCTACATTTCAAGACCATTAACAAAAAGGTCATAAACACATTAGTTGCGGCGTGGGTATATTTCGGCCACATAGAGAAAATACCAAAAACGTCTCTTTTGATATTTCTGTATAAATTATGTACTACTGTTTTTAACGAGACAAAAGTAAACTCCAGATAATTATCTGGAGTTAGCATTTCGACTACGGTAACGATATCGATACGAGATGCTAAATGCGACAAATTGAGTGTATCACTTCGTTTCTTATCTCATATAATCGGATGATTTAGTATTGAAATTGGAATAGGGTCGTTACTCTTGTGTTTCGTATCTCGTATGTTTCGTTTCTTCAGTACCCCGTAACGAAACATACGAGTAACGATACTGTTTAGAAAGTAACGTTTCGTTACTCGTTACTGAAGCAAATACTCGCATTTTAGTAACGAATACATACGATTTGCTACATCCCTATTTTGCACTGTCTTCAAGATACCCAATTAAACACTATGCCTAAACCTTCTTAAACCCTAAAAACTGACAAGAAGAATTAATTTTGTGATAGTTTGCAGTAAGCTAAAGCTAGGATTTTGGTATAAAAAAACAATTGCACCTATACCATTTTTTACAAACTAATTTCGCGACTGAGAAAACAATATTTTTACTTTTGTACTTTTTCAAAAAGTAGCTAAGTATCTATATTTAACATTTTCCAAAGCCTTTTTTATTTTTTGCAGAATTTTGTAAACAGAATTATGAAAAGCAGAATTTTGAAAAACAGAATTTTGAAAAGCAGAATTTTGAAATAGGGTAAAGTCGGGTGATATGGCACCCTTTCAATATCTCCCACTTAATGACTTCTTTTCAAAGCAAAAAGAGCAAAATAGAATTCAGTCTGACGTAAGCTTTCAGTGGATGCATTCGGCAGTAGCCACTTAAATTTAAAAAATTGACAAACAAAAAAGTGAGTTCAATTTGAGCGAAAAGTTTTTTTGTGTAAAATTGTTGTACGTATGGTTCCAAAAGTATTTGACGCCTAGGGTTCATTTTAACACAAAAAGAATAGTAACGGTTGTATTTTTGTGTTTGCCCATTGCAATAACTAAGCAAACATGATTATTCGTGTCATTTGAAGAAAACAGAAGTTTAGTGAAATGGGGGATATGTCACCCAAAGACCTCGGGATATATGGCACCGGTGCCATTTCCCCCGTATCTACTTTTGAACCTATTTATTTTTCAACTTACAACTGCATTTACAAAAAACTTCAACAAACGAGGCCAAGTGGACTCAAACCCAGATCACAGCAGCCGTTCCCTTCAAGCAAGAAAACGGAGTTCAGAAAAGACAGTCCGACCTCCGACCGAGAAAAACGGGGTTGCACTCACACACTTGCAACTTTTTGTGTATGAACACAAAGTCAAAAGAGAATCGTGGTGAAAAAGTGAGAAAAGGAAAACGAACGTAGGAAAGACAAAGACAACAAGACAAGGTATAATGCGTCATTTTGTTATTATTTGTCGATTGTTGCAGTATTTCGTCGGTGGTCGGGTCGTGCGTCGTGCCTCGTTCTTAAACTAAATACATTGTTTTATTAATATGGAAAATTTTATTTCAAAAATAGGTATGAATTGCTTAACGTGCTTCTGCGATTTTATAATTAATAATTTATGATTTTGTTGTTTTTCAAGGAGTTCAATAATGAGACGCTAGCTGAGAATTTTCACCCTAACCTAAACTTCCCACAACGCACAACAGCTAAATTATTCTTCAATGATGCAAATTCTCCAGCAGCTGTATCAACGAATACAATACAAAAATACAAAATTTTGTGTTAAAAAAAAAAAACAATAAAAAAATTTAAGAAAAAGAAAATAATTCGTGTTTTGTTTTGTTTGCAAATGCTTCCAAATGTCAAGCGCCATTTTTTTTCCATTCCAATGCCGGACGTCATTCGTTCCGACTTCGGCTCCAATTTCTCGGAATGGAGATTTTCACCACACTAATACATATGCAATCGACTTCGCGGTGATTATAATTTCCATACTAATTTGAGCCGCCTTCGGACCAGTTTCTGATCCGAAGTCGGACTCAGCTCCGCCTCAGGCGGAGCGGATTCGGACCGAGGTCGGACCTGTTTGCTTGAAGGGTTGGAGCTACTGAATGTCAAAAAAAAGCAGGACCTAAGCATTTTGCGATTCACTTCAAACTTCACCACATTAAAAAGGCTTCTAAAATGACCAGAACCTAAAAGTTTGCCAAATATTTTTTCAGATTGGCTGAATAAGGCAGTAATCATAATGTCACTTTTGGTCTCATGATTCGTGTACGTCTTTCAACAACACATGCAACAAGTGTCACCAAAAAATATCAAGAAGAAATAGAGTGCCATATCACCCTCGATTAGGTGCCATATCAGCCTCCATTTTTTCAATCATGTTTTTTTTAATGTTTTTTATTTTTGCAAAAAATAACCCGAAATTATCTTTGAATTACACTTATGTACCCATTTTGTATTTAAGAAATAGTTTTAAAATAAATCTGCTTTTGTTTGAAATAGATATCTTTATTTATTTCTCAAGTAATAACGAAAATGGGTGCCTTTACCCTAAGGTGAAAAAAGGGGTAACCTTTTTATTACATTCTCAGACCTTCTGTAATGTATCACCCTGTATCCCACCATTTATTATTTATTTTGATCTTTTAATCAACATTGTTATCTTCGACCTAAATAATACAGGGTGTCCCAAAAGTAATGGATCAAACGAAGTATGCTGATAGGGGATCTTAAAGGCTCTCAGAATTTGGTAACTTGTTCATCCCAAATCCTTACGGTTTTTGATTTAATGCAATTCTTGTGAAATTTCGAAAAATCCCTACTTTGCAACAGTATTTTGCTTCCTGCGCCCATAATTGATTTTTGTTTTTTAAAATTCTTTTACAAAAACTTTGCCAAATAATTAGGAACAATTAATTAATCAAAATAGTTGGTATTCCATACGCCATTTCCCTGCAAATTAACTAACAGTTTCAAGTTTTATAAAAAATCAATTTCTAACTTTTATTTGAGAGCAACACCGCAAACAAAATTTGTACGGTGTGAGAATGGTTTATTATTTTAAAAAGTTGCCCTGTTATTCTAGTTTTCAAAAATGTATAAAAGTTCCCAAAGTTGCAGTTATATCGCAAAATATTACAATTTGAATTCAACAAAACACGGTTTTTTAGAAAACAAAAAACAACCAAAAATAAACACATTTCCTCGAACTGTTATTTGTTTATTTTTCTTAAAACAAAAGCCTCTATTTTTGTTTGTATTTTTGCTCTGAAAAACCCTGTTTTGTTGAATTCAAATTGTAATATTTTGCGATCTAACTGCAACTTTGGGAACTCTTATACATCTTTGAAAACTAGAATAACAGGGCAACTTTTTAAAATAATAAACCATTCTCACACCGTACAAATTTTGTTTGCGGTGTTGCTCTCAAATAAAAGTTAGAAAATGATTTTTTATAAAACTTGAAACTGTTAGTTAATTTGCAGGGAAATGGCGTATGGAATACCAACTATTTTGATTAATTAATTGTTCCTAATTATGTGGCAATGTTTTTGTAAAATAATTTTAAAAAACAAAAATCAATTATGGGCGCAGGAAGCAAAATACTGTTGCAAAGAAGGTATTTTTCGAAATTTCACAAGAATCGCATTAAATCAAAAACCGTAAAGATTTGGGATGAACAAGTTACCAAATTCTGAGAGCCCTTAAGATCCCCTATCAGCATACTTTGTTTGATCCATTACTTTTGGGACACCCTGTATAAAATTACAGATATCTCCTTGTTGAGTACTTAGTACCGACGAACACATTTCCATTGTTTAACTTTTGTTTACAATTTTACATGTTATTTAGTTACCTAATTATTATTATCATTTTTTTTTTTGTAACTTTCCCTACAAATGAAATTAATTTTTAATTTTTTATAGAAAAAATGACCCTATTTAGGAAGTTTCAAAATAAATAACAGAACTAAACAGACAACAATTAAATTTAAATCCTAAGTAAGCTATTTCGGTTTTTATTCTTTTTTTAAGATACCCGGCGTTTTAGGTAATCGCTAAAAATATGGTCAGATAATTAATTGTAACAAGTTTCTTAAAATATATGTCTCTTTATAAAATTCAAAAAAAAGGGTTTCAATTGATTAACTTTTCAAATTAAATAAATAATTGACTAAAATATTGAAATGAAAATTATTAAAGATGTTTTTTTTTTTATTTTTTAATTAAGAGAACATCCTTATCTTATCAAAAAAAGCTCATTGATACTGAACTGAACCAAGTTAAGACAGTTAAGCATTTAAGACGCTACAAGTCAAAAATCACAATTATTCAGCCATTGTCATTATTATTTGCTTTATAACAAGAAAAATTTATTTTAATTCTAAAAACATTCCGCGATTTCTAAAAATAAATTTTAATGTACACTTTAACACTAGCATATGTACCAACTTTTGAAAAAGGAGGCTGGGGCAAGTTTACGTGGACGTTCCGCAGCCATGAATGATTTTGATATTTCTTGATGCATCATTTAGGTCTAACCTATAACGTGCAGAAGTTGTATCCTTGTGACGTAGGTATTTCACAAATGGATAAAATGCATTTATATAATAACCAAACATACAAAAGCAAATAACTACATAACTGCAAAATTGAACACAAATTGCAAAACAATCGTATACATTATTGATTCAATATTGTGTACATTTATTTATTTGATAATAAAATAATTTAATTAAAAAGTGACTAAGTGCATTAACATTGCTCGGCTTTACTTCGGGCATAAATAATGTTCAAGTCAATTAAACCATAATTGCCTTTCAATTACCATATAAATCCAACCTTGCATGCCTATGCCTTATCAAAGCTGAAACTGACAAAAAGAAATTCAACTGAAATATCGTTCATGAATAAACAAATTCTACGCATTAAGAATGCTGGAAAACATTTATTTTTGTATTTGTGTGTGTGTATTTTTTAGAGAAAAAAATGTGTTATCCTAAAAATATGCATTAACAATTTTAAAAAATGAAATAATTGAACATTTCCGAAAAAGCTTTGCTAATAAATACATCATTGAAGATGCGAATACACACAGTAATACGAACACTTAATAAGCTCGCTGTCAGTGTTGCCTGTTACAAATAAAATACTTTTTGTAAAAGCTTCAATGTTATACAAAATGACAAAACGGCACTCATTTTTAGTTTGATTTATTTAATAAATTGATGGAAACTTCTTTGATTACTCTGAATATTGTTTAAGAAGTGTAGTTTATTATATTGTTGCTAGTTATAATTAGTAACGGCAATTTTGATTTTTTTTTTTTTTTAGTTTCGCTGAGTTTATATCAACGTAGCGAATTTAAACTAGCTTTACAAGCTTTGTTACTATTTTGTTGTTAATTAGTTGCGACAACTTTTATTATGAACTTAGCGAAACAACCTATAAAACAAAAATTACCGGAGCAACAAAATCAAAATTGCCGTAATTAATTATAAACAAAATGGCAATACAAATATAAAGTACTAATTCGATTTGTGAAAAGTGCTTCGCTAAGTTCATACTCATTTTTCTTCTGAAGGTGAAGAGTAAAATAGAACGTTACAACCAACCAATATTGTTTCTCTATTTTGTCAATATTTTTACATAAAAAAAAATAAAAACAAAAGCACAATAGTCAGTTTCATTCTGAACGAAAATCAAAATTATAAAATACATGTTTTGATCTTATGTAAATAAGATATTTATTATACTTGTAATTATTATTTCTAATAATATATTTTAAAGTTTGAAAATCCGACTTTCTGATTATGTGATGGTTATTTTTAAGAAGTGAAAATTAGTTGGTGTAGTTTCAGTTTGAATGAAAAAAAAACGAATGAAAAACGATCTCAAAAATTTGGCAGCTTTAAATCGCGGCTTTTTATTATTATCGTCCCTCATCTCACGAACTGACCTATCTGCTTTTTCAATATTTTACAGAACAGCAATTTTTAGTTTTAATCGGTACGGGCGTTATTTCCGTTTTTTGTATCTTTGTTTGTAAAATTTAGCCATGTTCTACACATTTATAGGAACTTATGCTCTGTTATTTTTACAAGCCCTGAAAGACTTGACGATGCGATCAATAGAACTCATAGAACTCAAGATATGAGTTTTTTAAACGGCTATGTTTTGGTGAAAATTTGAGAAAAATTAAGATTTGTAATCACGTGCTTGAAAGACCGTCAGGCCTATTTCACATATAGCCGGCTAACTGGCCCGGGTTTTACTTCATACGCTTTCAATTTATTCGTGTGAAGGCGCCCAAGAACGTGTACCTAGCAACCGGGTATCCGGGCCGTTTACCCGGTTCGCGGCTATGTGTGAAATGGGCCTTACGGAGTGACCATTTTTTCGATTTTTTTTTCGAATGCCTGTAAATTATTAAATTTATAGGTACATGGCTGCCATGTTCTTTTTTTTTAAATAATGTCACCACCCACCCTATTTACCGTTTTCGTTTCGACGTTCACTGCATATCAATACACAAGTAGAGTAAAATCAGTTCAGTTCACTCGCCATTACCAACTAGAAATTAAATGTATTAAATCTATTTTATATACTTCTCCTTGCTTTGTTTTGTTGTAAATGAAGTTTTGTGTTAATAACGGGATCCATACTGATATGAAGAATATTTGTTTTATATTTTTTTAATTTTGTTGTTTTTTTTTTATTTTGCTAGGGAATCGACAAAGACTTTTCTTGGTATATCAGTGTAATGCTCAGAAACTTACCTTGAATACGTTACGAATAAAAAACGATTAAAGGAACTTACCTGAAAGAAGAAAAATGAATAATTAGTTTATTAAATTGTTTATTACATATGTACATGTATATTTATAAATTTAGCTAAATAAAATAAATAAAATTAAGGAAAGCAAATCATAAAACTATCGAAGGGATAAGTATAAACACAACGGCAAACGTGTTGATTTTGACAAGTACAAACCAAACAAATGCAATAACAATTTTTTCACAAAATATGGGAATATTTAGTAATCAGGCAAACTAAATTCATGAAAATATGACCTTATTCCAAAAGAAATTTAAAAAAAATGAGGAGGCTCTTGCCACCTTTTCGAGGGAATATAACCAACGGACTGTTGAAAGACCTAAAAGTACAAACGTTTTAAGATATTTTCTCGAATTATGTGGCAATTGACTCAGTCAAACAGTAGTGCTTGCGAACTTAACTCTCAAATTGATACTCATCCATTTAAACTTTTTAACGAGTTTTTACTTAGAATAAACGCTTGAACTCTGTTGTTTATGTATGTAATTTATAGTTTTTGTTTTTTTTTAATAGAAATTTATTTTCAGTTTAAAAAACAAAACGGCAACACCGGCAATTTAAAGTAGATTTAAAAGTATTTTTCATTACCAACGTTTAAGAACAGAAATTATCAAAATTGGATCTGTAATTTGCTTTAGTTACTCCACTAAAACATAATAAAACGATAACAATGCAAAGAAAAATCCAAATTTCTTGAATTTTTTCAACAAAAACTAAATTGTTAAATAAATTGCATAAAATTGTTTATTTGAGCAGAATAAATAGCAATATAAACACAAAAAATGACTTTAAACCGGACAAAATGCTTAAAATTACTGAAAAAACTTCCGAAAACATTGTTTTCGAAGTCGTACCGATAAATCGAAAAACTAATGATGCCATCGATTTCTCAGGTCCGAATTTTCATCTTAATTGAGGTTAGGGCCCTGTGCTAAAAACAATATTGTATGAAGAGGTTTGTGTATTTTCATACTTGCAGGCAGCTGCTTGTGTAATCAATTTATATTGAGGAATTTGAATGAACAACAACAACTTGTGTGTGTTACCACCAAGTTCATAGGCTGGAGTTATAGCTATTTTACGGGGACCAACCCGATCATCAGACTCCTTTCAGTGGTGCTAAGTCGCTTATGTTCAATTGATTTTGAAAATTGCCCGAGCTGGGCTTGAACTCACGACCTAGCGGTTGGGAGGCCGACGCACTACGCTTCGCACCACCGCTGCCACTTGAGAATTCATAACCCCGAACAGGTTTTTCCAATTATCAAGTTCACCTGAACCGACTAGCATTTTTATTAACTCAGACAAGTCTGTTATTGTTCATTCGGTTTCTTTCACTTTTTCTCCAACTCTATTCGTATGACAACAATTTGTTGTTCGTATACAAGGAGGGAGATGAGCGGAAAGAAGTTGACCACTGGTCAAATTTTAATTCATTATTAGAAGAGGTTTGTGTATTTTCATACTTGCAGGCAGCTGCTTGTGTAATCAATTTATATTGAGGAATTTGAATGAACAACAACAACTTGTGTGTGTTACCACCAAGTTCATAGGCTGGAGTTAAAGCTATTTTACGGGGACCAACCCGATCATCAGACTCCTTTCAGTGGTGCTAAGTCGCTTATGTTCAATTGATTTTGAAAATTGCCCGAGCTGGGCTTGAACTCACGACCTAGCGGTTGGGAGGCCGACGCACTACGCTTCGCACCACCGCTGCCACTTGAGAATTCATAACCCCGAACAGGTTTTTCCAATTATCAAGTTCACTTGAACCGACTAGCATTTTTATTAACTCAGACAAGTCTGTTATTGTTCATTCGGTTTCTTTCACTTTTTCTCCAACTCTATTCGTATGACAACAATTCGTTGTTCGTATACAAGGAGGGAGATGAGCGGAAAGAAGTTGACCACTGGTCAAATTTTAATTCATTATTAGAAGAGGTTTGTGTATTTTCATACTTGCAGGCAGCTGCTTGTGTAATCAATTTATATTGAGGAATTTGAATGAACAACAACAACTTGTGTGTGTTACCACCAAGTTCATAGGCTGGAGTTATAGCTATTTTACGGGGACCAACCCGATCATCAGACTCCTTTCAGTGGTGCTAAGTCGCTTATGTTCAATTGATTTTGAAAATTGCCCGAACTTGTCTGAGTTAATAAAAATGCTAGTCGGTTCAAGTGAACTTGATAATTGGAAAAACCTGTTCGGGGTTATGAATTCTCAAGTGGCAGCGGTGGTGCGAAGCGTAGTGCGTCGGCCTCCCAACCGCTAGGTCGTGAGTTCAAGCCCAGCTCGGGCAATTTTCAAAATCAATTGAACATAAGCGACTTAGCACCACTGAAAGGAGTCTGATGATCGGGTTGGTCCCCGTAAAATAGCTATAACTCCAGCCTATGAACTTGGTGGTAACACACACAAGTTGTTGTTGTTCATTCAAATTCCTCAATATAAATTGATTACACAAGCAGCTGCCTGCAAGTATGAAAATACACAAACCTCTTCTAATAATGAATTAAAATTTGACCAGTGGTCAACTTCTTTCCGCTCATCTCCCTCCTTGTATACGAACAACGAATTGTTGTCATACGAATAGAGTTGGAGAAAAAGTGAAAGAAACCGAATGAACAATAACAGACTTGTCTGAGTTAATAAAAATGCTAGTCGGTTCAAGTGAACTTGATAATTGGAAAAACCTGTTCGGGGTTATGAATTCTCAAGTGGCAGCGGTGGTGCGAAGCGTAGTGCGTCGGCCTCCCAACCGCTAGGTCGTGAGTTCAAGCCCAGCTCGGGCAATTTTCAAAATCAATTGAACATAAGCGACTTAGCACCACTGAAAGGAGTCTGATGATCGGGTTGGTCCCCGTAAAATAGCTATAACTCCAGCCTATGAACTTGGTGGTAACACACACAAGTTGTTGTTGTTCATTCAAATTCCTCAATATAAATTGATTACACAAGCAGCTGCCTGCAAGTATGAAAATACACAAACCTCTTCTAATAATGAATTAAAATTTGACCAGTGGTCAACTTCTTTCCGCTCATCTCCCTCCTTGTATACGAACAACGAATTGTTGTCATACGAATAGAGTTGGAGAAAAAGTGAAAGAAACCGAATGAACAATAACAGACTTGTCTGAGTTAATAAAAATGCTAGTCGGTTCAAGTGAACTTGATAATTGGAAAAACCTGTTCGGGGTTATGAATTCTCAAGTGGCAGCGGTGGTGCGAAGCGTAGTGCGTCGGCCTCCCAACCGCTAGGTCGTGAGTTCAAGCCCAGCTCGGGCAATTTTCAAAATCAATTGAACATAAGCGACTTAGCACCACTGAAAGGAGTCTGATGATCGGGTTGGTCCCCGTAAAATAGCTATAACTCCAGCCTATGAACTTGGTGGTAACACACACAAGTTGTTGTTGTTCATTCAAATTCCTCAATATTGTATGAATTTATAGATTTTCGACGCAATATCTGACATTTTTAAAGGTCTTTATACATAGAACTGAAAAACTATCAGACAACACGTAGTCTTCCGCTGCCAAAAAACTTGGTAATTGTATCGTTTTACCAAAAATAACTGTACTTCTCAGATACCGATTTAAGAAAAGTTGAATTTGCTCGAAAACGGCTCCAACGATTTTGTTAAAAAAAAAAAAAATATAAATGTTAGTTTTAAGACAAGGTCCATCTTTTAATAAATTTTTTACTTGCGATATAGGTACTATGCATAGGTAAATATCAAGTTATGCATTATGCAGTTTGTCTGTCAGTATACGAAGCTAAAGCCTAAACGGATGGACCGATTTATGTAAAACTTGGCGTGTAGCGTTTTTTGGGGACTCTCCACAGGGTTTTTTGGAATGAATCTTTTTGGACCAAAAACAACGGTACCTGTCATATATCAATTTTAATAAAGTTGAATTTGCTCGAAAATGGCTCTAACGATTTTGTTAAAAAAAATTCAAATGTAAGTTTTAAGACAAGGTATATCTTTTAATGCAAAAAAAACTTTTTTTGGAAATCATTATTAACGGTACCTGCCTACTACTTATTCGATTTCAACTAAACTTTTTGTAAGAAAGCATTTATATAATTTTAATATGTACATATAAGCCAAAAATAAAATTTTGAAAAAATTGATTTTTGGATTTAAAAAAAAAATTTAAAATTTATTTTTGAAAAATCAAATTTTCGAAAACCGGACATTTAATTTTTTTTTTAAATTTTGGTTTAATATGTTGATTAGTGATTTCTACAAAATGGCATATCAATTTTATTTTAAAACTTTTTTTCCTAAAAATCATTTATAGTTTTTTTAAAAAACGGCTCTAACGATTTAAAAATTATTTTTTTCTAAAAATGCATCTTAATAAAACAAATGAAATTGCATACTTGTTTTGGAGAGCAATTTAATTTCTGATGTTGCTTTATTATTTTGAAAAACGATTTTTATGTTTTTTTTTTTATTTTTTGTTTTTTTGTTTGTTTTTATACACCAACAGTAATTAAATTTACTAAGTTTCTATATAAAAAGTCCTAAAAATTCTAGCTACTTGAATCCTTAGAGCAGTCGTGCATTTTGTTTTTGTTTGGATTAAAAAAAAATATTTAAATTCTTGTTTTGAAAGATCAAGTTTTCGAAAACGTGACATTTATTTTTTTGAAATTTTGGTTTTAGGTGTAAAATAATGATAGCTTCAAAATTGCATACCAATTTTATTTTGCATTTTTTTTTCAACAAATTATTTATACAGGGTGATTCAGGAGTAATGTGCAAAAAAGCTAGAGCGTGTAGGTTAGGTCGAGATAAGAAAAAAATCGTATGGGAGGGGTCTATTCCTCTTTGTTTAGCCGGGAGGGGCAATTTTCTAAAAAATTGACTTAATTTGGAAAAATTAATTATTTTTTTTTAACCCGGATGTTTATGAGGGTACAATAAAGTATTAGATAAACATGGATTAGTCCTTTTTTCATTGATAAAGCCTGAAAGACCATTGACCTGTCAATTTTTTTTATGACGACCCCATGGGGTCGCTCGCTGTCCATAGTTTCTACCTGTTAGGGCAATAAGACAAACAAACCGCTGCCCATAGTTTCTACCTGTTAGGCGCTCAGTCGATAAAACCGAAATTTTTCCTTAATGAAAAATCCATGTTTATCTAATACTATGTAACTTTATGTACCCTCATAAACTTCCGGGTTAAAAAAAAATAATTAAAAAAGGGTTAAAGTTTTATAAATCAATTTACCAAAAGTCTTTCCACGTAAAATAAAAAAAGGGTTTTTCTTAGAAAAAAGTTGTGTTGGTTTTATTTTTATTTCTCAAAAACGACAAGACATTTTTGCATCTGGTTTTCTGTTTTTGCTTCAAAACAAATGAGAGCATCGAATTTAAGAAACTAAATTAGTACTTAATTACATAAAATTTTGAGAAAAATTAGTTGAAAAATTTTTTTTTCATTTTTTTTTCATTTTTTTTTTCATTTTTTTTCAAAATTTTCACTTTGAAAATTAATTTTTCAAAAACTGTTTCAAAAACCAGCTTTTTAAAAAACCAAATAAAAGAAAAGGATTTTAGCTTTACAAAAAAGTATAACACGTTGTTGTAGGTATAACCGTTGATTTTTAATAATTGTTAAATAAATTGCATAAAATTGTTTATTTGAGCAGAATAAATAGCAATATAAACACAAAAAATGACTTTAAACCGGACAAAATGCTTAAAATTATTGAAAAAACTTCCGAAAACATTGTTTTCGAAGTCGTACCGATAAATCGAAAAACTAATGATGCCATCGATTTCTCAGGTCCGAATGCAAAAAAAAATCCAAATTTCTTGAATTTTTTCAACAAAAACTAAATTTTTAAATAAATTGCATAAAATTGTTTATTTGAGCAGAATAAATAGCAATATAAACACAAAAAATGACTTTAAACCGGACAAAATGCTTAAAATTATTGAAAAAACTTCCGAAAACATTGTTTTCGAAGTCGTACCGATAAATCGAAAAACTAATGATGCCATCGAATTCTCAGGTCCGAATGCAAAAAAAAATCCAAATTTCTTGAATTTTTTCAACAAAAACTAAATTGTTAAACAAATTGCATAAAATTGTTTATTTGAGCAGAATAAATAGCAATATAAACACAAAAAATGACTTTAAACCGGACAAAATGCTTAAAATTATTGAAAAAACTTCCGAAAACATTGTTTTCGAAGTCGTACCGATAAATCGAAAAACTAATGATGCCATCGATTTCTCAGGTCCGAATTTTCATCTTAATTGAGGTTAGGGCCCTGTGCTAAAAACAATATTGTATGAATTTATAGATTTTCGACGCAATATCTGACATTTTTAAAGGTCTTTATACATAGAACTGAAAAACTATCAGACAACACGTAGTCTTCCGCTGCCAAAAAACTTGGTAATTGTATCGTTTTACCAAAAATAACTGTACTTCTCAGATACCGATTTAAGAAAAGTTGAATTTGCTCGAAAACGGCTCCAACGAGTTTGTTAAAAAAAAAAAAATATAAATGTTAGTTTTAAGACAAGGTCCATCTTTTAATAAATTTTTTACTTGCGATATAGGTACTATGCATAGGTAAATATCAAGTTATGCATTATGCAGTTTGTCTGTCAGTATACGAAGCTAAAGCCTAAACGGATGGACCGATTTATGTAAAACTTGGCGTGTAGCGTTTTTTGGGGACTCTCCAGAGGGTTTTTTGGAATGAATCTTTTTGGACCAAAAACAACGGTACCTGTCATATATCAATTTTAATAAAGTTGAATTTGCTCGAAAATGGCTCTAACGATTTGGTTAAAAAAAATTCAAATGTAAGTTTTAAGACAAGGTATATCTTTTAATGCAAAACTTTTGGAACTCATTATTAACGGTACCTGCCTACTGCTTATTCGATTTCAACTAAACTTTTTGTAAGAAAGCATTTATATAATTTTAATATGTACATATAAGCCAAAAATAAAATTTTGATAAAATTGATTTTTGGATTTAAAAAAAAAATTGAAAATTTATTTTTGAAAAATCAAATTTTCGAAAACCGGACATTTAATTTTTTTTTTAAATTTTGGTTTAATATGTTGATTAGTGATTTCTACAAAATGGCATATCAATTTTATTTTAAAACTTTTTTTCCTAAAAATCATTTATAGTTTTTTTAAAAAACGGCTCTAACGATTTAAAAATTATTTTTTTCTAAAAATGCATCTTAATAAAACAAATGAAATTGCATACTTGTTTTGGAGGGCAATTTAATTTCTGATGTTGCTTTATTATTTTGAAAAACGATTTTTATGTTTTTTTTTTTTTATTTTTTGTTTTTTTGTTTGTTTTTATACACCAACAGTAATTAAATTTACTAAGTTTCTATATAAAAAGTCCTAAAAATTCTAGCTACTTGAATCCTTAGAGCAGTCGTGCATTTTGTTTTTGTATGGATTAAAAAAAAATATTTAAATTCTTGTTTTGAAAGATCAAGTTTTCGAAAACGTGACATTTATTTTTTTGAAATTTTGGTTTTAGGTGTAAAATAATGATAGCTTCAAAATTGCATACCAATTTTATTTTGCATTTTTTTTCAACAAATTATTTATACAGGGTGATTCAGGAGTAATGTGCCAAAAAGCTAGAGCGTGTAGGTTAGGTCGAGATAAGAAAAAAATCGTATGGGAGGGGTCTATTCCTCTCCGTTTAGCCGGGAGGGGCAATTTTCTAAAAAATTGACTTAATTTGGAAAAAATTAATTATTTTTTTTTAACCCGGATGTTTATGAGGGTACAATAAAGTATTAGATAAACATGGATTAGTCCTTTTTTCATTGATAAATCATGAAAGACCATTGACCTGTCAATTTTTTTTATGACGACCCCATGGGGTCGCTCGCTGTCCATAGTTTCTACCTGTTAGGGCAATAAGACAAACAAACCGCTGCCCATAGTTTCTACATGTTAGGCGCTCAGTCGATAAAACCGAAATTTTTCCTTAATGAAAAATCCATGTTTATCTAATACTATGTAACTTTATGTACCCTCATAAACTTCCGGGTTAAAAAAAAATAATTAAAAAAGGGTTAAAGTTTTATAAATCAATTTACCAAAAGTCTTTCCACGTAAAATAAAAAAAAGGGTTTTTCTTAGAAAAAAGTTGTGTTGGTTTTATTTTTATTTCTCAAAAACGACAAGACATTTTTGCATCTGGTTTTCTGTTTTTGCTTCAAAACAAATGAGAGCATCGAATTTAAGAAACTAAATTAGTACTTAATTACATAAAATTTTGAGAAAAATTAGTTGAACAATTTTTTTTTCATTTTTTTTTTCAAAATTTTCACTTTGAAAATTAATTTTTCAAAAACTGTTTCAAAAACCAGCTTTTTTAAAAACCAAATAAAAGAAAAGGATTTTAGCTTTACAAAAAAGTATAACACGTTGTTGTAGGTATAACCGTTGATTTTTAATAATTTTTTTCCAAATTAAGTCAATTTTTTAGAAAATTGCCCCTCCCGGCTAAACGGAGAGGAATAGACCCCCCCTCCCATAAGATTTTTTTCTTATCTCGACCTAACCTACACGCTCTAGCTTTTTGGCACATTACTCCTGAATCACCCTGTATAAAAATAGTCTTTTAAAAAGCGGCTCTAAGATTTTGAAAATATTTCTTCTAAAAATGCATCTTAATAGCAGTCATTAAATTGCATAGTTATTTTGGAGCTCATTTTGATTTAACATGATGTTTTTTTTAATTGTTTTTTTTTTTTTTTTATATATTCATTTACAAAATTATTAGGTATAAAAAGTCTTAAAAATTTGAACTCTTATGGCAAGTTTGTGCGACCCAGTCGTGCATTTTTCCTCTGCTAACTTTTCTTCCTTATTTGCATTTTTTCATATTTCCCTATATAGTACGCATGCATATGTAAGCATAATGGAGTTTAATTCAATAAGTCCCTTCTAGAGAAACAAAGTACGAACAATGCACTTATCACAGTATCCGCTTAAAAAAAAAAAAACAATTTCTAATTTTAACAAATTGATTGCTGATATAGGAATAATGCGTTTAACTTTTCCCATCGAGATAAACATAAAACTTGGGATACTCGGAAATAGTAGAAAAATGAAGAAAAAATAATTTTTATATGAAATCAAACAAGGTTTCAAAAAAAAAATGAGAGAGTTAAAATAAATGAAAAATCTTTAAATTTTATTTGTTTTGCTTTGAAATAAAAGCAACAATAATTTTAACCTATGATCAAAATGTTTTATTCTTCTATTAATTAGTTGAAAAAAGTTCAACTTTACTGCAGAAATAACAGTTACAAACAATAGAATTAAAAAAAAAAACTTTTGAAATTAACGTTGTTCAACTTTGAATTAAAAATTTGCGTGTTTGATCCCAAAATGTTCTAATAACACCGGCACACAAAAAAAAAATGGCGTGTACTTGGGACCAGACCTATCATTCTATATGTTTTTGGACCCGCTTAATCCGAATTACAAGTCCGTTTGGACCGGTCACCCGCAATAAATTAAAATTTCTTTCATGAGTAAAAAATCATAACTTCCACAATATCTTACTGATTTTGCTATATAAAACTTATTTAATTCAGCATAAATAGAACAATAAAACTTTTAATAAAAAAAATATTCAAAACTCAAAATGTAGCTTAAAACGGTCTCCGAATTCTAAAAAACGGTGAAAAATTGTTGTACTTTGATATTCAGTCCATAAAATCTGCACCCAATTTGGCGCTTGACCAAAATAAAAAAATATTTTCAAAAAGAACAAGTATTCCTCTGTAATTAAATCTGAAATTGACCGAAAAATGATTGAGTAAAAAATCGTTGAAATGTGAAAACATTAAAAAAGATTTTTTGACGACAACTTGAAATTTTGAGGGTCCATGAAAAAGTGCCGAAATATGATGTAGTCAGTAATACCTACAACCTCTGCTAGGTCACATCCAAAGTGATTAAATTAACATGATTTTTATTTTGTAACACAGTGTAATTATTCAATTAATTTTTATGGAATGACTCATGTATGTTAGTTTATCAGCAATAATATTTAAGCAATAGTCTTGAATGAAAAAGTCAATTTTTTGCAGTTACCATTTTTTATACAAACCCAACAAATATAATAATGTTTTAAGTTTAAATCTTAAATATTGGAAGACATACCTACAAATACAAAATTTTAAAAATTCAAGTTCATTAAATCTTTTACTCGGTACCTCCTTAAAAATATTGTTTTTTTTTTTTTTTAAATTGTGTCAGTTTCCTTTCCGACAACATGATTGATTTTTAATAATTGTCCTCAGAGATTAAGCGGTGGATAATTTATCCCACTCAAGACAACACGACAGCAGTTTTTTTTTATATCATTCATTTAAATGGGCATGTTTTAAGAAAAGAATTTCGTATTTTCCTTAAACCGAACAAAAATGAGTACATTTATACATATTTAAATGCGATTTTTGCTCTACATATACAATGATTATTTAAATGCCGAAATATTTATCTGATATTATAAAAAAAAGGTGTGTTCAGAATATAGAATCGCACATCTCAAAGCCATTGCCTTCTTTAACGTTATGGGTTAAGCCAAAAATACATTCGGTCATAATCTCACACATTTTGGAAAATTGCCAACACACGGCATAAACAAAAAAATTGTTTTTCACAACGTTAATATTACTGTCATATTGGTTAAACAGTGGGCTATTTTGTTGAAAAAGTTGTGACCTGATTTATCTATTTACCAAAAAGGAACGGTGAAAAATAACTTCTATAACTGATAAAAGAATCTAAATGAATACATATTAATTAGTGCGGTCCTTATTTGCTTTTTTTTGAAAATTAAGGAAGACATCCGCTCAATCGTCTCCAAACAAATAAAAAAAAACTTTATTTTTGTCGGATTTTTATCTATACCCCTTACTCGCTTTTTGTCAAAGTGAAATTCTTGTTCTGGGATTTTTTTTTGGATTATTCCTTTACGACTTGA
Source organism: Episyrphus balteatus (assembly GCF_945859705.1). Taxonomy (NCBI): domain Eukaryota; kingdom Metazoa; phylum Arthropoda; class Insecta; order Diptera; family Syrphidae; genus Episyrphus; species Episyrphus balteatus. Next base: position 64,819,698 of record NC_079135.1, read on the forward strand.
TTGATTTTGTTCTAATTTTGCACAATTAAAATCAAAATTATCCTAAGCAAATTGCATTCCAAGATATTATCAAAAATATATTCTTGAATAACAAAAATCGAAAAGGAAATTAATTTGTATTTTACATATTACGTTTATTACGATTTTTTTGCAAATTTCGTCAAGTTTATATGCAATGTTTAAATAATGTTGCATACAAAATATGTTAATAAGTTTTAATTTCCTTGAAAAAAAATTTTAAATAGTTTTCATTTTTGCAGAAATCTGCTTGTTTTTAGGTGTTTTTTTCATCTTGTAGTTGCTCTGAAAAAGGCTACTGGTTTTCATATATTTGAAAGAATGATCGGTGTAATTGTTTCTCATAAAAAGAACAATAATTTCATGACATAAGGAAAAAACAAAATCCTTGAATGGATTGGTACCAAACTCACGAGATCATATGGGGAACGAACTAAACTTGATAGCTTTAAAGATGAAAACCTTTCAAATGTCCGATTGCTTTCAAGAAAAATAATGCGGTCCAAAAAGTGCAATTTTATTAGTTTTTACTACTTTACCAAGTAAAGCCAGGTTTTAAACGATGGTTTTATAATACACTAAGAATAGAGCTCATATTTGTGGTGTTTAGTATAAACATGTTAGCTTTCTAAATTTAAATTTTTCATTCAAGGCTGTCGAAAATTTATTAATGTTGTTTATTAGCTTTTTAAATATTATACTTAATTACAGTCACCTATAAACGCAGGTTCAGTTTTTATGGTTAAAAAAAGAAAATATGGGTAAAAAGTATTAAAAGTAGTCTTTTTATGACTTTTTCTGAATGCATTTATTAAAAACTATAATATATCCCCTAATTGAAATACAAAAATGAATTGGATTTATTATATGACAAATACTCCACTGTATACATTTCGTAAACAAGATATTTTTTTTGACAATTATCTCTATCACACAAATTTATACGAAATTTTAAATTAATTGAATTTAATAATCAAGAAAGAAATGAAAATATTATATTTAAATTATTTTTAAATAGAAAACTATTTATTTAAAGATTGAATAGTTTTTCAAAGTAAAAATTTTTGATATCCAATTATAAACAGATCAAAATTAACTACGTATGTATGTATTCCTTGATTATTTTATTATTGATAAATTCGAGTTTTTCTTTATAGCATATCGACTTTGGACTTCATTCTTCAATCTTTCATTTTTTTTTATTTAGAGGTGGAATTCTTCTTGATGGTGAAAGGCAAAACAAAAAATAATATATTAGAAAATGCTCATTCGAAAAGAAATTCTTTTCATAACCTAACCTTTGCTTCCTAGTGGTTTCACCATGAAACCACCTATTAATTATTTTTTTTGGCAATAACCAAAATATGAAAATTATAGCATGAGCTATTTATTGCATTATGAGTAGTACGATCAACAAAAAATTTAATATCTGTATAAAAGTTAATATTTAGTTAAAAAAAATGCAGGATTTGTGAGGGTTTTCTCAATTTTTCAAGTAGCCTTAAGCTTTGAGCTATAAAACTAAATAACGGTAGCACTGAAAGAGAATGATTATAATAGTTCTTCAATCTATGGAATATGTTAACATGTTTTTCATCAGAAAATTTGCTTTTCCAATCTAAATACTAGTTTATTAAGACCTTTTGGTAAAACACATTGGTTTGTACGCGCATTTTTATCTTTTTGTTTTTTTTTTTTACTAAAAAATGGACTTCAACTTTTGTACTCAGCTCAAAGCATTCCTTATCAATGGAATTACTAGTTCAATCATTATTTTTTCGTTTTCGTGTGTAATTAGAAAATATCAAAACTTTTTCTCAAGATTTTTGTAATTTTTCGTAAAAAAAATTTAAAAAAAAGTTACTCCGGGAACAAAAGGTTAAACTGGAGAGATATCTGTACGCATTTTCACAGTCTGAACGGGTGGAAAGGTTTTTTTCAAATTTAGTAAAGATTATTTTTATAGAGTTCTGAAAGTAATTTTTTTTTAACATCTCGCCTAAAAGTGTACCTCCAATACAAAATTTTCAATTTATTGAAATTTCCTCGAAAGCGTCTCTAACCGCTTTGATAAAACACATATTGCACATGCAATATTAAAATTAATTTCAATAAAAGTGCATTTTTGTTTTCTCTCAAAAACTCAATTAAGAAACAATTGGAGTTAGCATCATTCCAACTTAATTTCTTTAAAATTTATTAAGAGGTTTTTATAATCTACAGTTTAAAAGTAATTTGAACTGCAAGAGGAAGTACATGCAACGCAGAATGTACTTCAAAAGAAGAAAATTTATTGAGCTTGGGAAAATAGCCCAATCAATTCAACTTTCTAATTAATAACCGACTTAAATGTATGACTTCCATTTATTATCAATAGAAATTCAAAAAAAAAAAAAAAAAAAAAAACAAATAAAAACACCTTCCTCACTTTCTACATACTAATGCTCTTTTTACGGGTCGAATACGCTATTAACAGTCTTCCCGGTATTTTCAAAGAATTCCAAGAAAGTGTTACACAACATAAATACACAAATGAAAAACTTTATTTTCAGGGTCAGATTCTTTCAGATGTTATGACAATGACTTATATATTCATCCGAGAGTTTTCTTATGCACACACATAAAAGATACAAACTCACACCACCCACAAACTCGTCTATTAAAGAAACACATAGTTTTGGATTTTTTTTCTACATAATTATTGTTTTACTTAAACAAAAATGAAAACCAACTCCTAACATGCTAGTCAAGCCATTGCAAACACAGTACTGCTGACAACCGCTGTTGTTTGTCAATTACCATACACAAAGCTGCATGAAAGTAACTTCCTCGTTACGTCACACTAGATCAAAACAAAACCATCATTAAAAACAAATGAAATGCAAAAACAAAACAAAAGTTAAAAAAAAAAAATGCCAACAAGCCAAACGATGACAAAGTTTTCATAACTCAGCAATACTCGCTTTTCTTTTTTCAAAACTAAATACGACAAAGACAGAGGACTAATTCAAAGGAACAATCACCCAACGACCCAACTCTGCACGTTCTCCCAAACTTACAAATAAGAGAAAAAGCTGAAGGCCTTCCTTTTGCAATGTGGCTTTTCTGTATATTCTGTGTGTTATGTGCATTTCCTGATGGTTCTTATCCTATCTATCTAGCTAACCTACCTGGCCTAAGGATGAGCAAATACAAAGCACATCATGCATGTCATATTCCTACATATATATGTAAATGTATGAATATGGGTTTTGAGAGTGAGGTGGCAATTATTGGGAATAACCGAGTACAGTTATGATGCACAGTTTTAGTTTCCTTTTTTTCGCTTGTCATCATTTTTTCTAATTTTTTTGTTGACTTTGATTTAAATATTTGACAACTTTTAAAAGAATAATATACATTAACTTATTACGTATATGTAATAATATTATATTTTCTTAAAAAGTTTCCTTCACAACAAATAACAATATTGCCAGGACTGAAAGTCCTCAAACGAAAGAGGAGGGAGAAGTGTTCCCAGTTAGGATGAACTATTCAGATCTAAGGACAATAATGAGCGGCTTGTTCGGCCTCCCGTTCTTGAAGTTATTGAAGGACCTACCGTGTCGAGGTAATCGCCTGGCCTGGATGTAGTTGTGGAACGAGGAACGACGAAAAGCCACGGATACGGACGGGTTTACTGATGATGAACCCAGAAAACGAAATAAGGATAATCAATTTCAAATATCAACGTGGAATGTAAGGTTCTTAAACAGACCACGTCCAACCCAACAACTAGCGGAGGCCCTATTTTGACCACAGTGCTGAGTGAGATATTCCGACTCCTCAATCATTGTAAGCATATATTATTTCTCATTTTTTGACAGTATAATTCAATTTATTCGAAATAAAAAGAAAAACTCCTGGTACAAGCAAATGCAAAAACACCAGCATTCAGTTGGCCTTAGAAATGGAACAATACAAAACCGGGAGGCTTGCCGCCGATTTCTGAGGTCAACCCGGCGAACCCCACAAGCGGATCACTAGTGTGAAGCAGTAACGTGGGATAGTTATGATCCCCTCGACATCGAGATCATAACAGCGCCGAGAAAAAAGGAAGAAGAAGATAATTCAATTTATTCGAGTCGTGCTTTTCGAGAGTAGGTATACATAAATTCGTGTTTAACTATAGTGCTCGTTTTGTATAGGCAGAGGTATTTTGACTAGAAGTCTAGGTAAAACTTGGTAAGTATTTTTTTTGTTTTTTCGTTTTTATTTCGATACAAAAAAAATCAGAATTAAGAGCAACCATCGTAACAAGGTATAACAGCGGTGAAAAAAAACTTTAAGGATTTAAATTTATCGAAGCAAACAGTGCATTACCAGATAAGCAAACATAAGAAAACAAAATCTGTGCAACATTTAAGACCAACTGGAGGAAAAAGAAAACCAAACCAAAAGATGAGAAAAGGATTATGCGCGATTTTTTTAAAAACCCTGCTTTAAAACTAAAAGCTTTGGAGCTGAAATAAAATAATATACTCAAAAACCTGTTAGCAAACGAATAATACGCAGACGCCTTGAAGAATCCAATTTTGGAACGTATTCTTTTACAAAAATACCGAACATAACCTCAAGGAAAAAAAAGCTTCTGGAGCAGAATTGTATGGACTGATGAGAGCCCATTCCAGTTTGGTGCAGGGAAATAATTCCACGGGAATCTGCTCCACATGGGAATTTATTCCACCTCATGTGGGAATCTGTTCCACTTTTTGAAGTGGAATAAATTCCCGCCTCGAGTGAGAATTTATTACACTTTTTATTGGGAAATAAATTCACCTTCAAATTTGATGATTTATTCCTTGTCACTTTGGAGAATGATTCTACTTTATGTTTGTATTGTATGTGCAATCTGGAGAAAAGCTGGATTTTGCGGAAAAAGATAGTATCTTAAGGTACAAATATCGTATGTAATTTTGAATGAAAATTATAAGCTTAGTTGATTTTTCACCTTAGAAAATTGTTTCAAATAGTCAGAAATTTATAAACCATTTTCATGCCTAGAAAAGTAGAGCTCTTTCCAATTCGATCTGGGAAAATAATATATATTTCATAGCAAAACAATAGTTTACTGAAAAGAGGAAGAAGATTTCTTTCAAGTCTCATAGATTTCAGTTCGCGTGATTTGAATAAATATCTTACAAACAAAGCGGACAAATAATGAGAACTTAATGATCAAAAACATATCAATCCTTCTTGTAATAATTGGTTGAAAGCGAAGCGTAAAAAAATTTGCTCACATGAGAATCTACTCAAATTTCACAACCGAAACGCGAAGCGGAAAAAATTTTGACCACGGGAGAATCAATTTTGAGGTGTGAAAATAAAAATTCGCGCGAATTTTTATTTTCACACCTCAAAATTGATTCTCCCGTGGTCAAAATTTTTTCCGCTTCGCGTTTCGGTTGTGAAATTTGAGTAGATTCTCATGTGAGCAAATTTTTTTCCGATTCGCGTTTGCCGGATTATATGACATATACAATATACATAAATGTACATTTGTGTTTCTATTAAATATCAGTAGGTATGTTATTAAACACATACAAACTCAAATGTCCCGGCAAATTTATGTCCAAATGTCAAACTTTAATAAGACCAACTTGAGAGAAAACGTATTTTTTGAAGAATTGAAATTATATAAACATTTGTGAATATTTCAGTTGAAGGAAAAACTATTTAATCGTTTGTTTTGAAAAAGAATACAACGTCGTTTTTTTAAAATAAAATATTTTGGTAAAACTAAACCTTCTATTTCCGTATACATAAAGTATTGATTAACATGAATTCAAATATGGCTCTCAAAATATTCAGAAATTTATCTATTTTTCAGATTTTTGGTGGGTAATAATTCCACAAAAAAATAGGTGTAATAAATTCCCTTATACGGTGAGAATTTATTCCACTTCAAAAAGTGTATTAGATTCCCACTTGAAGTGGAATAAATTCCCATGTGGAGCAGATTCCCGTGGAATTATTTCCCTGCACCTTCCAGTTTCATTATCTTATAAAATGCTAATTTTATAAGATAATAATTGCTTTAAGCAATTTAATTTTTTTATTTTTAAATCCAATAAATTATACAATTGAAAAAACTTACACATGTTTACTCATTGATATACATATAGTTAGTTGCTTTTCATTTTCTTCAATTTTCCTTTTAAAGAAAGAGACATGGAAATCTTCAGATCAATCAATCTCCAACCAGATTGATCATATCGTGATCGACGCTAGCTCTTGGAGAAAACCCAAGAACATCAAATCGACCAATACCACCTGTTAAAAACCGTAAAACAGTATCTACAGAGACGAGCTGTTATAGCCATGTGGCATCCCTTCCAAGCTCTTCTGCCGTAGGATGAAGATAGAGAATGTCCGCTGCTCCATCAAGGTCAGCAAAGACCTCACCGATACATTTGATGTCATAAAGGGTTTTAGACAAGGCAGCGCGCTGACTTCTTTAACATTATAGTTGAAAGAATTATACATCGTGATGTGAATGGCGCTTTTGTGAGCATAGAAGTGGAAGCGGCAATAATAGTTTAAGCGGTCAGTGAGGGCGTAAGGAAACGAAGAATTACTCTCTTTGGTTTGAGAAGGCAATTGACCAGCAAAGCAATCTCTCGAGCAACTAAAGTGTCTCTATACAAGAGTCTTGTCATCTCAGTCCTTCTATGAATGTGGATGAATTGAATTGTTAAATAGACTATTCACAGTCTAGTTCTTCCTTTTTAAGTGTATTGCCTTATTAAATCGAAAAAAATCTTGAATCTTAATTTCTATAAACCATAATAGATGGAAATTTCGTTCACAAAAGTGTTCTGAAATGTTTTGAGATGATTATATCACAACAAAAACATTACTGTTAAAAAAAGAGCCAAGTTGAAGTTATGCTGGCACAAAAAGTACTGAAATGTAAAAGTGTACCAAGTTCTAAAGCTTGGCTTTAAATTTGTACTAGTAAAATGTTGATTGTTTACTTGGCAATTTTTCAAATAGCTATAAAAATTGGTAATTTAAAGAAAAATTGTCAAGAGAACAATCAACATTTTATTTATACAAATTTAAAGCCAAGCTTTAGAACTTGGTACACTTTTACATTTCAGTACTTTTTGTGCCAGCATAACTTCAACATAGGAGAACTTGGCTCTTTTTTTAACAGTAATGTTTTTGTTGTGATTTCACTACTTTTTGCAAGGTTTTGCTGTAGAACTTAAAATCTCTATAATTGATGAACACTCAGAGAAAATGGGGCGGTTACCACGCCCCTTGTCTAAAACTCTCAAATTAAATTTGTTTTCTTTTGTTTAAACTACCAGGTCTACCATTCTACCAAATTTTAAGGTTCTACGGCAGTTAGAAATGCTCTATAATATTTGATGAAAATTCAGCAGAAATGGGCGGTTGCCACGCCCCCTGGCTAAAATTCTCAAATATAAAATTGTTTCCTTTATATAAACTACCAGCTCTACCATTCCACCAAATTTCAAGATTCTACTATAGTCAGAAGTGCTCTATAATATTTGATGAAAATTCGGCGAAAATTGGCGGTTACCACGCCCCCTGGCCGAAATTATCAGATTTTCAATTTTTTTCTTTGTATAACATACCAGCTCTACCATTCTACCAAATTTCAAGATTCTACGATAAATCAGAAGTGCTCCATAATATTTGATGAAAATTCAGCGAAAATGGGCGGTTGCCACGCCCCCTGGCTGAAATTCTCAGATTTTAAATTTTTTCCTTTGTATAAACTACCAGTTCTACCATTCTACCAAATTTCAAGATTCTACGATAGTCAGAAGTGCTCTATAATAATTGATGAAAATTCGGCGAAAATGGGCGGTTACCACGCCCCCTGAATTGAAAATCTCAAATTTTTTATTTTTTCCTTTGTATACACCACAAGTCCTATCACTATGTAAAATTTCAAGTTTCTACGATAGCGGGAAGTTCTCCATAATTTTGATGATCTGTCAGTGAGTCAATGAGTTTCGCGATTTTTGAAGTCCTATATCTCAGAAACTACTTATCGTAAGAAGCTGAAATTTTGTGAGGAATTTGGGTTCGGCCAGCTCAACAAATGTAGCGAGTATTGAATATTCTGGCATCTTTGGTGTGGAAGTTAGAGGGGGGTCGAACGAAAATGGCCTGAGTTGTTTCCTGTAAATAAGGGTGTAGTGCCAAAGTTGCTAGAGAACTTGGCTGAGCACTACCGTGCCCCTTGATAATGCAGCACCTCAACCCGGATTGGTTTTACTAGTAGTTTTTTTTTTTTTTAAGTGGAGAAGATAAATCTAGTAGATCTAGTTTTATGTATATGTGCCGTTCTGAGCTAAAAAATGCATTTTCTTTGAATCTTGTGTCTATTAAAAATCTAAAATGAAGTGTTGTCTCTCTCCTCTAAATAAAAATTAAAGAATTTCTGGTGAGTTGCAGTCATTTTATATATCGCTGGCTGAGAATTATAAGGGTGTATTTCATACAAAATACAAAAAATGAGTTTTATACACCAAAATTTTCGTAATTTAAACGGCTTTTAGATAAAATTTTTAAAAAAATTAGAAAAAAATTAATGGCGACAGCACAGGTAAAAAAGACGTACAACTTTCATGATTTCACATACATGTATTAATATAATAAGGTTCTATGTTATTCAAATTGCAACATAGAACCTTTTTACTGATTTTTTCAAACAAAAAAATACATTGATTTAAGTTACATAGAACTTTTTTACGCAAATTTTTCAAAATGAAATCTTATGGAAATGATCTTTTTTCTAACTAAAGTAAAAATAAAAGATCTTTTGATGTTTTTGCTGGTATTGAACAACAGGGATTTAGTCGGCTAACTTGATAGTCAATAAATGACAGTCAAAAACGACGTTTATGCTCCATAATTCTTCGTTTTTGACTATCAACTATCGACTATCAAGTTAGCGACGGACTTTTGCTTAGCAGCAAAGAATTTTTGTATCTCGTTCTGTACTCTTTAAACCAAAAAATTTGTACTATCCAACTTTAACTTTTGCAATAATTCATAACCTAGATATTCTTACATCATAATTAAATTAAAATAATGTTCTTTGTGTGCCAAGAATTGGAAGTGATTTTTTGAAAACTTTTTTTTCATAATCGAGGTTGGGAATTTCATAGTTCGTATTAATAAACCAAAAGTTAAAGAAACACTTAGATTCCTTAACTTTAAATAAAAGAAGTCACTTTAGTACCCAAAAAAACAAAAAATTAACTAATTTTTAGTGGTATTTTTAAAATTCAGTATTTTTTTTTTTCAAAGGTCAAGATTTTACTCTACGAACCGTAGTGAACTCTTCGTTATTCATCTTTACAATTATATTAGTTTATTTCTATTAAAAGTTTCATCGAATAAAACTTTTTTCTAACTTGAAGCAAATTTACTTACGTTATACATGGAGACAAATAAGCAACTTAGAATCAAGATGATACTCCTCTAAAATCCAATCCCCTTAAATTAATAAGATTTCTAATAAAAATAAGTAAAATTTTTTTAAACATTTTTAAAATCAAAGTGAACTTCATTTTAATAAAAATTTTCTTCTTAAGAAAATTTAAGTGTAGATACCTGCTAAGATTGAAATGATTTTTCATTAATTTTATGTACTTATTAAAATAAAAAGATTAAACAAACTTTTTGGCATACATTTTGTACCGTAGATGATTGTTTTAAGACGACTGTCTTTCTGGCAAAAAAGCATGCAAAAATCCGATTGATTTAATACAAATTCTAAATGTTTTTAACATGTCTTTTTTCTGTGTACCTAATTCAACAAAAGTAGGAATTGTTGTTTTCTATAAATGGAACAACGTGATTTGTGGTATTTTGTTCTGTTATTTAAAATAGATTTTGACTGTTTTGTGCAAAACTTGAATAAAATTGAATTAAATCAAAGCCTATTTCACGATGAAGTCACTTTTTTCATATAAAATGAATTTATTACATGTAAGCTCTTTATAACTATAAGGTTCTATGTTGAACATAGAACCTTTTTCAAATTTTTTTACAAATTTTTTCATAAAAAGGTTCTATAAATGTCATTTTTTAAAAATGCTCATAGAATCCTTTTTTGTGGTGAAATTAATGTTTTTTTCATGGTTTTATGATTTTTTTAGGGTCCTTTATAAGATTGCATCAATACTTTACTGCTATGTAACTATTTTATCCAAAAACCAGCCTTAAAAAACTTTGAGATCGATTTTCTCAAAACTAAGGTGAGTTGACATACAACCCTATAATTCTCAGCCAGCGATATGTATGCATAACTTATTTATGGAATAAATACATTTAAATATGAATGTATGTATGTACATACGTACAAAAAAATTCGCGCCTGGACTTTATTCATAATTGTTTTGTTGTTTTAATATGTTTTAGTAATTCTTTAGCTCATTTGACGTTTTTCAAATAAATTAATAAAATTAAACAATAAAGAAATGACATTTGACTCTAATGGAGAGTGAATAAATAGAAATCATGTTTAAAACCTCAATTTGCTCTAAAAATCCCTCTTAAAAGGTCGAATTTGGCATTTTAACTAAAAGGGCTTTAAAATTTAATGCTCAATTAATTAATGATGTGAAACTTCAAAAAAATCCTTAAAAGAGACTGAATTAAACGAATTTTGTTCTTTAATTTAAAATTCCCATTTTTAATGGAGATTTAAGTTTAATGGAGAGTCAATAAATTGGGCCTAAATTTATTATTTTTTTCTCAAGCATTAAAATAAATTTTTAAATTTTGTTCGACCTTAAAACCCAAATTTTCAAAAGCTTGCAAAAATCAGGTAGTTTTGAGAGACTGTTAATTTTCATATTTACTTTTGTTTTTAAATTTTTTTTTTTTTTTCAAAGGACACCGATTGGGAAAGTGTTCCCCTTTTTAAATAATACCAACAAAAATGAATAAATTATTGAAAATTCAATACTGTTTTCAACTTCAATCTGGGACTAAAAATAATTGAACAAATACATTCAGTAATTAAAGGCGACACCAACTCCAAACTTCCCAAAAACATTACAGTAAATGAAAGTCATAAAAATACTCTTCCTACTTATAAGTATTGGAAAAATTAAATGTAGTCTTTAATTCATGTTTTTTTTGTTTTGCTTACGATAAATTGGCGGAAAGGGCTCGATGTGTTTTGGTAAACTTTAAAAATCCCTTTGAAAATTAACTTCTCACGTTTTGATAGGGAAATAACATCGATTTCAAAAACTTAACCTAAAACTGCTCTAGAGTTATTTTGGGAATGTTTAAAAAAAAAACTCGGAACCGAAACACTAGTACTTTAAATACCTACTAGTTTCTATTATATTTGATTAACTTATTACAGAGCTCTGATCTTATTTGTTTTTTACGTTGAAACTTTCGAAACCTTATCTTCCTTAAATGCACCACACTAACCACATGAGAAAAAAAAAACAAAACTTTAGTCATTTTTAAAGGTCTAATCATAACGAACCTAAAAAGAACAAACTAGTCTTGTGGGCGCTTTTAATTTGCCTGTACTTGAAAAACCGCAACGTTTAAAAACAAAAACAAAAATAACACATTCAAAGGTTCATATAGAACACATTATATAAACATTACATATATATACTTACTGCTTATTTTCATACCACCCAGAACTAAGTTGGGTGGATTTTTATTGCCCTCAGCGAATGAGGTTGTCCTTGGACGCCCACTCATATCGTCGTCGTCTTCGGCGTTCTTTTTACTACTACTACTGCCACTGGTAGATGAAATCGTGTGCGATGCCGTATTTGTTGTTTAAAAAAACCCAAATTACTGTAAATAGTCCTTTGCAGTGAATGGTGTCACTGCTGCACGATGACGTTGACGATGAGCGATACAACAAGAGTGATGTTCTGTCTATGGGCAGCGTTATCAAAGTAGGTTACTTCCAAAAGATCCACTGGACCGTCTTCACTTAATTCTTAGTTGAAGTTGTCTTTGAGTCTCTCTGGGGAAGCTCTTTAATTAATGTCCTGTTTTAATTTAAACACTACACAGTTTACACAAAATAAAAAAAAATGAAATTAATTAGCGTGCACTTAATTAATCATTGTTTAATGTTTTATTTAAGATCTTCACTTTTTCTTCTATCACAAAAAAAATTAAACAAGGAAAAAAATTGTATATGCACTTAAAATATAAAACAAAATTAAATGAAATAAAATATTTGTATTTTTTTTTTTTTAATTATGCTGTAAGTGTTATTCTGGTTGTTTTATAAACTCTGCGTTCTAAGAACCTTTTAAATGGAGAAGGAACATAAGAAAGAAATCGTAGCTTTAATATTTCTCCTTTAAGGTTTGTTAACTCTAATTCTTAATTGTTAACTTGAATGCTTAAATCTTTTTGAAGTTTAGTACAAATGTTTCCTAAAGCGGGTCCATACAGGATTACAATGTGTTTTTTCTGAAATGAAAGAAAAGAAAAATAAAAATACATGGATTATTACAAATTAAACATTCGTAAACGTATGTATAGTCTTGCAGATTTAGTTTCTAAGCCTGTGTTACAGCACAAAAAAATACTGCTTGAAGTATTCTTTTGAAAATCAAATTTTTATATGCAGGTCGAGGTGGCAGCGTAGTTTAAATTGCATGGATACCTGAAATTTGTCATTTTATTTGGTTTAATTCTTAATTTACATGCACTTCTGGGCTAAAGGGCTATTCTATGAGATCAATATACATATCATATATGTTCTACGAGTATGTCCATGTCCATCTCATAGAACAACCTTTTAGCCTAAAACATTTTTATTTTTTGTGAATCTTTATAGCTCATATGGAGAGCTAAGTTAATCAAGTGTAAAAAATCCAAATCCCGTTTAATTTTAAATGATGATGTCGTAAGAAAACAGGTTGTGTGCTTTAGACTAAAAAAATGATTTAAAAGTGATTTATTAGCAAAAAAAAAAGTAATGGTCTTGGGATTCGAACCCCAGACTTCTGGTGCAAAAGTCACACCGTTCAACCGTTTAACACCCTGATTTACTGACCCTATAATGCAAAAATCAAACTGCTAACAGGCTCAGGTGGCAAGTCAAAAATTGCTTCGGTTCTTAGGTACCTATAGTTATTTTCTAACAACACCGAAATAGTTACTTTCTATTAACACCGGAATTTGAAATAAAACTAAATTATGTTTTTAACAAAAAAAAAAAATTATTTATTTAATTTTGGATTTATATTAAGGCTATGAAAATTAAGGCTCGAAAATGAACACGTTTGGGAGAAAGTCAGAAATTAAAACAAAAATTAAATGTTTGAAAAAACAAAAAATATTATTTGAAGAAAAACCTGACTGACAAAATATTTTTTTATAAAAATTGTTTATAGCAGGAGCCGTTATTTTTGGTTAAGAAAATATTTCCAAAAACCCCCTAACAATCTCCATAAACTGCTACATACCAAGTTTTAAGTGTTTAGTTTAGGCTGTAGCTCTTTAATAACCCTATAATATCTACATTAGGGCGTTCGTTATTTTTGAATAGCTCGGTGAAGCCAGAACTACGACCTCAAAATTTTTGAACCAAACTTGTCTAATTCGTTTGTCCACCGTTTGTCCATGTTTGTCCACCGTTTGTCCATGTTTGTCCACCGTTTGTCCATGTTTGTCCACCCAAAAATTTCGTTTGTCCACCCTTAAAAAAAATTTTAGAGCAAATTCTTTTTTTTTATAGGAAGTCTGAAAAATGAAAAATCAAAAATCAAAACGCTCAAAAATCGTTTTTCCACCCCCCGTTTAGGAGCAATTGAAAAAAACAAATTTTGCACTGAAAATTTGAAATTCCCATAAAATCCCCAAAAATCAATTTTTACCAAAAATTAAAACTGCTGTCGTTCTTTACGTATACCAAAAATCATCGTTTGTCCACCCTGTGTTTAGGAGATATTCCAAAAAGCAACTCTCAAAAAAGTACGCATACACCACAGTGTACCTCTACTGAAAATTAAAAAGTCCCCAAAAATTACTTTTTTTCATCGTTTGTCCACCCTACGTTAAGGAGATATTAGGAAAACAAATTTTTACTGAAAAATTCAGAGATTTTATGGGACTTTGAATTTTTCAGTACAAATTTTGTTTTTTTAATATCTCCTAAACGTAGGGTGGACAAACGATTCCCGTTTGACTTTTTAAAAAAATTTAATTTTCGGGGATTTTATGGGACTTTGAATTTTTCAGTACAAATTTTGTTTTTTAAATATGTTTTAAACCTAGGATGGACAAACGACGATTTTTTGTTTATATCCATTTCTCGAGGTGGACAAACGATTGCCGTTTGAATTTTTGAAAAAAAGTAATTTTTGGGGATTTTGAAATTTTCACTGTGGTGATTTTTCAGTACAAAAATTGTTTTTTTTTAATATCTTTTGAACCTAGGGTGGACAAACGACAATTTTTGGTAAACGTGAAGAACTCGAGGTGGACAAACAAACGACAGAAATTTGAATTTTTGGAAAAAAGTAATTTTTGGGGATTTTATGGGACTTTGAATTTTTCAGTACAAATTTTCAGTAATTTTTGGAGACTTTTTAATTTTCAGTAGAGGTACACTGTGGTGTATGCGTACTTTTTTGAGAGTTGCTATAAAAAAATTCTTTTTGGAATATCTCCTAAACAGAAGGTGGACAAACGATGATTTTTGGTATACGTAAAGAACTCGAGGTGGACAAACGACAGCAGTTTAAATTTTTGATAAAAATTGATGAAATTTCAATTTTTCAGTGCAAAATTTGTTTTTTGAATTGCTCCTAAACGGGGGATGGGAAAACGATCATATTTGGTATGTATATAGAACTCGAGGTGGACAAACTATTGCAGTTGGTTTTATACGTCTACAGTACCTTGCCATATTATTAGGCCCAAGCGATAAAAATACAATTTTTCGGTTCAGTTTTTGCTCAGTTTTTAAAGTTTTTGTCGAAATATCTTGAATTTTTTTTGTCCCATTTACTTGCACATATCATGTAGATACGGATTGACTTGAAAAAAGTTTAAAAATTCATACTTTTTGATAAAAAATAACGTACAAAGGGGGATAAGCTCCAAAAAAACGTACCCTATGGAATTCACGCCCGGATAATTACCAGACCGGTCCAATACTTAATTTCTTGTACCGAGGAATAACGTGACATTCTTAACTTTATGGCAAGGACCAATTCTTGCATAAATATAGAAGCTCTGAACTTAAAAAATTTTGAGATCGCATGTCCTGGCTTCACGGAGCTTTTTTGAATCAAGTTCCTAAGTGGAAAATCTGTTTCTAAATAATAAAAACAAAAATACCCTAATATTTTCAGATTTTTATTTTGACGCTAGATGGCGCCCCAAGAGGGTTAAAGTTTTTTCTTATTTGAAATAGGTATGTGTTGATTTATGAGGCCATTTTTTAGATATAGATTTAAATCAAATATTTTTGATGAGGTTCTTGCCTACATTAAACAAAGTTTTCAAAAAGGTATAAAACATTTTTTTAGGATTAGGGGTTCAGTCAGGGCATGCATGTTCTTTTTGGGTTGTATTTTATTTTTTATACTATTTCATATGCTTGTTTTAATAAAACATGCTTGCTTTAATAAACCTAAAAAAACATGCATGCCCAGACTATATAATAATTATTATAATAAAATTGTGGAGCCCATACATTTCTTCACAGAATAATTTTGTTTTTTGGGTTTCCTAAACAATTTTAGAAATGTCGCTTTAGAGATGCCGCGAACATTCGGCCACTATTCGGTATTCGGCCTATTCGGCCTATTTTTCAGGTATTCGGTATTCGGCCGAATAGTTTAACTATTAGGCCGAATACCGAATACCAAATGGAGAAGAAAATAGACAAATTATTATACCAAAATGTGTGTTCCACTAAAAATTTTTAATTTTAGTACATATAGGGCGATTTATTCACTCGAAGTTGAACACAACTCGAGGATTTTATTCTCAACTTGAAAAATTGTTTTCATTCACTGAAAGTTGACGTTTTTAACTTTCAATTTTCAAATCTAAAGTTTATCAACTTTAATTTTTTCAACTTCAGGAATTATCAGAAGTTTTCGAGCAAACTTGAGTTTTTACTTTAAAAATGTCGTTATTTATTATTATTTCTGTTTCAAAAGTTTGTTTAAATGTCATAGAGAAAAAACTTTTTATTAAAAAATAATAACTAGTGTATTTTGGAAAATTAGCCATGCATCTACTTTTTGTAATATTGAAATCAATCGCATATTTGTGCATATATTCAGTTTATATCTTTTAATTTAAAATAAATGCAAAAGTGATTTGTGTAGTAAAAATTGATTTTATTTGTTTGATTTTTTTCTCTGCAAAAAAACATTTTTGTTTAGGAGTTTTCTTTTGTAATCTTGGAAAATCTACTTTTTCATTGTAAATTGGGTGCGTTTCCCTCGAAATCTTATTGGTTTGAATAAATCAATAAACATATGAAACCATTAATTAAAAAAAACCTGTGAAACTTCAATTTAAACGACACATCATTCAAAATAATATTAGAAATTGACAGTTTGTGAAATTGACTGTCACAAATAACCTAGGGATATTATGTCGTTTTCGATTGGTTTCACTCAAGGATTAACTCATTCTGAAATCCAATGAAACAGTTTGAATTGCTTCCACTCAATTTTGAAATTTTATATCTGTATTGGTGAATAATCAAATAAAAAAATTTTGCCATTCTCCTGTAAAATTTCAAATGTCAAATATAAATAAATTTTTTTTTTCTTTCAAACGAAATATTATAAAATAATTTTCAAAAATGGTAATATTTAACAAATTAACGGGATAGTTGGTCTGCAAAATATTTTAAATAAGTATATAATGCGTTTATTTGTTTGAAAATAAATTAAAAAAACCAATTTCAGAAAATAATTTCTAAAAGGAGAATGGGCATTTTGGACGTTGAGCGGCCATCAATAAAATTGGTATCAAATGAAAGAATTATAGCCCAGGAAAAACTTTTAATATGGACGTTTTGCTGTATTGCGTTAAGAATGCAAGATAATGCAGTATTAGTATTGTTAATGCATTGTTCAATGTATGAAGGAAAAACTGATTTATATTTTTATATGGAATATAAAATATGATGCTCTGTCATTTTCCCTGAGCATGAAGACATTAATCTTGAAAATCCGACCAATAGAACTCATAATATAAGATTTTTAAGACAACCATTTCAGGTTCGAAAGTTTTCAAACAATTCAAAGTAACAAAAAATTGGACAACAAAACTCTAAAAATAGGCTTGAATTTGTTGTTTTAAAATGCTTATAGTTTGGGTTCTAGTGGTTGGATATTCAAGATAAAGGTCTTCAAACTCAGGGAAAATGACAGAAAATAATATTTTGCACTTAAAATACACAATTGAGTTTTAACATTGAGACATATATAAAGTGTTAAATGCAAAAATGCATTTTATTCGTTATTGAAATACGTCACAGGGATAAAACTTCTGCACAGTATATGTAAACCTTAATTACATCAAAAAATAACAAATTCATTCCTGGCCGCGTAACGTCCACGTTTCATACAAACTTGCCCATTCTCCTTTTGATTTAAAAACTAAAAAAAACTGATTGAGTGATTGTGTTGACTTTTAAATATCCATGTATTAGTGCTTCTTGAGTGGATTCTGAATTTGAATCGAGAAGAGAATTTATCTCCTGAGAAGCTTTCTAGCTGTCATTTTCGTGCGAATAAAACACTTCCAGAAGACTTCTGAACGCTTCCGAACGATTCCGGACGGCCAATCGAAAACACCATTAGTAAAACAACAAGTTGGGCAACTTTGAGTTTGGAACAAGGGAGCTAAGAAAAAATTAATGAACAAAACAAATTTTCAGCTTTTGATTAAAATCTCGAGTTGGAGCTAACTCTCAAGCTTGCCAACTTCAGATTTTTCTCAAAGTTGAGTAATAGTGAAAAAAATGGCCCATAACACTGGTCTACAAAATTTAATTTTTGTTTTGGTGCCGAGACTATGATATGCTTTTCTATAATCTGAAGTCAGAAATATCCTATCAGCTTCCGTTTTGAAATATTACCGTTAGAAAGTTCGAAAAAAATCGTTTTTTGACTTTTTTTTGGAGTTAACAAGATCTTCCCCACATGAACCAAAATATACTTTTCTGAAGGTTTTGGGTGTGTTGTACTCGAATCTGAAGTCAAAAATATCCTATCAGCTCCCGTTTTGGAAATATTACCGTTAGAAAATACAAAAAAAAAACCTTTTTTTACCACTTTTGATGTTATGCCTTAATTTGAAGAATTTTTTTTAAATACAATTCATAACGGTTTCTATTAGAACTATTTTCCTTCTTTCAAGACCTGTTTATATCTTTGCAATATCTCGTTTACTGCCGGAGATATCTTAAAATGAAGTAAGTTTTTTTTTTATCAAAAAGGAGATGAAAACGTGATATCTATTTGATACATTACAATAACCCAAACAACTGACGATATCTCGAACAATAAATAAGATATCGAAAAGATTTAAAAAGATCTTGAAAGAAGAAATATAGTTCTTATAGAAACCGTTATAATTTATATTTAAAAAAAAAATGTCTTCACATTAAAGCATAACATCAAAAGTAGTTTTTTTTACATCTTCTAACGGTAATATTTTAAAAACGGGAGCTGATAGGATATTTCTGACTTCAGATTCGAATTCAGCACACCGAAAACCTATAGAAAAGTTTATCATAGTCTCGGCACCAAAAACCTTGTAGACCTGTGTAATCTACTAAAGGCAAGTAGTGGTGAATGAAAACTATTGGTTCCGCATATGTTGGTAGTAAACGATTACGTTTATCTTCGTAGACTATTCCTGCTTCGAAAAATAGTCTTTCGCTGTAAACAATTGTCCCAGGAGAAGAAAGGTAGACTTTTGCAAATGTTTTCAAAATATGTAATTTTGTAGTATGTGTTGACCACCACTTGTATGGGTCCGCCGCCGTTCGATCTTGGCGAACAGTCCTCATATATAATTCGATTTTAGATGTCTACCTTTGCAGTAGAAGGTAGTGTATTCAGACATTTATCTTAAAAGTAGTTCAGTTATTCATCGTTACAATACGATGTTGTTGGGAATTTTTAAGCCACATCTATTCTTGAGACAGAGTATAAATTTTTTTTAAATTACCAACGATTTTTTCTGAGTGTCCTTGGCCGAATATTCGGCGGCCGAATATTCGGTATTCGGCCGAGGAATGTGGCCGAATATTCGGTATTCGGCCAAATCAATGTTCGCGGCATCTCTACTTAATACATACTTACGGGAAAGTATCGATATGTACATAGTATGTCCTGTCCACACGTATGTATTACATACGTTTAACTTTTTTCCTTCCGCTCGCGATCACTTTGAATCTGTTCTTTGATCCGTATTTTTTGCAAGAGCTCAGAACTTAGGAAATTAAGCCCGCAACTTGTATAGCGATGCGGTTATTTTGTTCTTCGGTAGGATCTTCTGCTATAAGAACATTCACCCAATCGAGTTCCGTTCATATAATCCCGGGTAAGCATATAAAATGTTTTGTTTGAGGTCACTTTTTCGTGTTCTAGAATGTCAGGACAAAAATATAAAGAGTTTCCCCAATTACACTTTCCCGACATAAATTTCAATTGTTGTGCTCTAAGTTGTTTTGAAATGCTAACAATTCATCCTTTTCCAAATAATGTGAAAGCATTTGCAATACATACTGCAGCAGATATTTAAATTTATTTCAAAATTGAAAGAATTGTCCTACATTTATTTCAGGTTATCAATAACCCCATTTACAAACTTGACCATGACTGTATAATACTTAAATCAGATGCCAAACTTTTGTTTTTGTTGTTTAATTTTTCCTTTTGCAAAGAACTGAATAGATTTATAAACGGATAGTTTCAATTGCATTCATTTTCGAAATAAAATATTTCCAATATTCGATTGCCTAGACGACACAGCTAAAACATTGGTAAACCGAGTATATAAATCATCAAGCGCGGACACCTTTTAACAAAAACCATGACTACAACAATCGTCAACCCCAATACTTGACCCAATTATATCAATAAACACCCAAATGAAATGATGAAAATGCAGAAGAAAGGAAAACTTTTTTTTTGTATATGTACGCATGAGAATTCACCTTCTCAGGAAACACAAAAACCTACTTTTCTGCCAAAAAGCTAAGGTATCTATAATGATATGAATGACAGAGAATGAATATGGATTGTTTATTTGGTGAGAGAGAAAGATAATTTGCCAAGAGAGAATCTACTTTGAGACAAACATGACGGGTAGAAACAGACACACAAACGATTTACTTAATTAGCATTTTTACGGTGACCAACAGCTCTTATTTAAAATGAATTTTCAAATTAATATAATTTGAGTTGAAGTATTGAATGCTCGAATTCTTTTTATAGTGATTGTGAATTTTGGTGATTGATTTCCATTTGGCACGTTCAGAAAATATTAGGGACTAGATTTATTTAGTCAACGACATTTTCTGAACAGAAATTTAGGTAGGCGAGTAAATCTAATTAAGGAAATTTTTCTTTACCAACTTTAACTTTCCAATAAAATTGAAAAAAATATTTAGACCCTTTCTTTTTTGAACTTGATGCCCAAAAACAATCTATTCATTTTTGTATTATACATTAGTAGGATTATAATATATTTGCTATTGTGAATTATGAACTTGATTTGAGTCGATAGCAAAATTGTAAACGAAAATGAACGAAAGAACAAAAAATATCGTTCACAACAGAGATTCACAATACCATAATTCATTTTCGATGATCGACAAAGGTCGTCTATCGATAGACAAACGGACGCTCAATTATGTGTTTTATGTTTGGGATTTTTTTTTTTTTCATATTGAAAAATGACACAAACAATCACAATTATGTTCCATAATGAACTCTTTTAGCACTACTGTCGAATACCTCTGAATCTGAATTATGAGCACAACCAAGCAGCAATTCAAAAGCTTTGTCGATGATCGGACCAAAAAAAAAAGTGTTTGTTCTTTTGACCGGACCTACCTAACTTTGGACCGACATAAAAATCAACGCGTCAAAATACATAAAGATAGGTAGGTCCGTTCAAGAGTACTGACCTCTTTTTATTTGTGGGCCGGTGTTACCATTGTGGGAGGTACAAGAGTATTTTCCGCTATTTCTTTTGGAATAATCGCGTCGAAATGAATGATCATCATTATTATCTCCACAAAGGATTTTGTACAAGAATTACAATTACGCTCAAGCGAAGAAGAAAGCAATTGTTATATATGAAAACAATCTTAGGAACCCGATAGGAAAGATAGAAGCTAGGGTCATTATATGTAACATGATTTTTATTGGTATCCACACAGAATTTAAACCTGTATATCAGCCTTAGAATTCACCAAAACTATTTGCATTTTCTTAAATCGAATTTAAAGTGCAAGAGTAGAGGAAAAAAAAGATCGTTGAATAAGCTGCAAAATTGATCTTTATGCAATCTGTCAATAAATATCGATAAATATTTTTCAAGGTTGTTTTTTTTTTAATTATGACCCATTTAATGAAAATTTGTATTTTAGTACAACAAGTAAAATATAAGCGATTTTTACAAAAATTTTTGTGGTTTCTTTAATTTGCCATAAAAATAAAGAAATAATAAAGTCTATTTTAATTTTTCACATCAGAAAATTTTGTTGAGGGAAATGTCGTGATTTGGTACGTATATATTAAAACCGAAACACCCTGTGAATTAAATCTATTAGGTACATGTGAAATTTTATACTATTTCAACGAGCAAAAAATTAAATTATTTAGATAGATAAAAACATAACTGTTACAAACGTAGGAAGAAAAGCGTCTACATTTTTTGTAGAGAACTGCATGATTTACAGGTTTTGCTGGCAATACTTCTCGATTACTTTCACATTTTGAAAATTATATGCGAAAAAATGAATTTTTCGACATTTGACCTTGAATAACTTAGGACAAGGTCACTATTTGCATACGGACTTCAGGTACGTTTTCTTTAAACAATTTAGTTGTTTTTTTATTGCCGTTTCGGAGTTTTAGTTTACCATACATAAACATGGATGAAAGCGAGCAAATTCCAAATTTTCCAAAATAATAATCAATGGTTTAACTTTGGTAAAAATAACCAGAATTGTATGTGTTTAGTGCAAGAAAAATCAGCAACTTCTTTAGCTTACCAAATTAGGCATAGTGTATTCTCTTTTCTGTTTTTCCTATAAGAGTATTTCCGCATTGCAATTTGTAAACATATTCTAATTTGCAAAAGAAATAAGACGCATAAGCCTAATGCGTAAGATTCTATTTTTGCTATAAGTTTATACACAATGCTTTTTTTTATTGTTCGAAAACTCGAATAAGACATGAGCGAGCACCAAACTTGAAGACTAAACGAAAACATTCAACTCACACAAAATGTTTATTATATAAAATGATAAACCTTTTAGTGAGTTATAATTAAAGTTTTGCATTAATGTACATATTAATTAATCCAAATCATTGCGATCATCATTTTAATTAAATTTTCTTTAAGTTCTGCAAGTGTCAACATTAAGATAAACATTGTTCGAAGTACATGGTTGTTCCTAAATGTACATATAATCATATAAAATGAAATGGCTTTTTTAAGTTGAAATGCTTTAGTTTTTTTAAGTTATACTTTTTTCGGCTTTTGTATTAGAGTGAAAATTAACTTCTTGTCAAAACAAATTGACTTCTTCTCTTTCCTTTAATTCAACGTTGTTGTGATCTATTCAGCGTTGTTATGATCTATATGTCGAGGGGCTCATAATTCTCCCACTTATCTGTTTCACACAAGTGATCCGCTTGTTGAGTTTGCCGGGTTGAGCTCAGAAATCGGCGGCAAGTCTCCCTCGGCTTTGTATTGTTCCACTTCTGAGGCCAACGTAATGCTGATTTTTTTTGTATTTGCCAGCAGTTTTTAGTTTTTATTTGTGAAAAGTATAACAAATGAGCTCAACTTACAGATCAGATCAATTGATAAATGCACTCAAATGACAGATCAGTACAACTTAAAAATCGGGGGCCTATTTCCCTTCCCATCGGGCCTCAAAAATAAAGTTTTAGTATTTTTGAATTATTCAGATCCGACAATACAAACAATAAATACAAATAATAATCTGCTATGTAGTAAACTTAATATAAACTTTAAAGAGCAGAACGTTCTTTTACAGCTTTATTCAATGCTGTTACGATCTTGATGTCAAAAGGATGAAACTCTTACGTATCTTCTTCACTAATAACATCTGACTGTGGGGTTCGCCGGCTTGACCCCAGAAAGCAGGGCAAGCCTTCCGGTTTTGTATGGTTCCATTTGTCAGGATACTTAATGATGATGTTTTTTGAATTTGCTTGTACCAGAAGTTTTTAGGCCTACCTAAAAACTTTGATTTGCTTTTATTCCGCCGTAGTACTGAAACGTTGTTTTTAATTTACAAATAGCAAAAAATTTAGTACCCCGTGACGCAATGGTTAATGCGATGGACTATAACGCCTAGAGGTAGGTCTGTGGTTCCACCTTAAAAAAAAAGTTTTTTTCAAGGGTACTGCCTTTTTCGAGGAATTGACAAAGCCCCAAGAGTAGCATTTTCATGAAAACTGCTTAGCCGTTCAGAATTGAACTAAATTGTAGGCCCGTTTCATTCTTGCAAATTAATAACACACATACAAGAATGGTTAAGAGTTACTCCTTGAAGTGGGATACAATTTGTTAAAAGTTCTGACGATATCTCCATCCTGAAGATTCCTCGTCTAATAAATGAATGGTTTTATCGAAAACTTATGTTTTACCAACACTAGCTTAAAGTAATGTATGGGAAAACTTGTGTTTTGGATTGTTTTTTTTTTTTTTAAGGCTTAACTTATAAATCCAAAACCAACTTGTTATCAATGGTAAAGTTAGAAATCAAAAATTTTAAAATGTTGCCATTGTTTGCAGTATGTTTGATTCATAAAAACATGTTGTTAAAGTTAAACACCATTTAGAACCATTAACACACCATCATACAAAATACGAGCAATAAAAGGGTTTAAGAGACGAAATAGTTTCAGAAGTTGGCCTTTTTCTCCTAAAAACTATTAAGTGTTAACATTAATTGCTGTCTCATTTGTACTTTTCTATCGCTTCTAGATTCTTCCCGAGATGTAGCATGTTAGGTTATATGTTCGTAAACAATCTTACAAGAGGTTTGTAAAGATATTTGAAATTTTCGAAGATAGCAATCTAATAAAAAGTAAAAATGGTCGAACAAAACTTTTGCGGTTGTTCATTTTTTGTATAAAGATACTTGTCGAAAGATACTTTGAACAAAACCCAAAACTAGAGACATACCTATTTTATACTAATTTCACTTCAAATCAAAATTCTAATACTAATTCATGCATACTTTCAAAAAATTTAAATTCAGTTCAGGCTCACATTAACCTCTTTAGGTCAATCGATTCAAAAGTTACAGATATTCATGCATCGAAACATATGTAAATGTATATATTCTTGGTTATATATCTAAAAATGCATCACATTGTAACTATTTCTGTAAGTAGGTATATCCGCAAAAACTATATAAAAAGAAAAACACATTGCGACAAAAGATGAACAAAATCACACATATTTGGATTCGTGTGAAGTAATAAGCTATAGTCTCCCAAGAAAGATAGAAAGTGCAATGTTAGGAACAATTGTTTGAAAGGTGACTCTTTTTACAGATAACTACTGCATTGAACTGCATCATGAGCGAGCATATCCAAGGACACATTATTACTTAGTAATAAATGAAAATAAAAGTATACAAAAAATTATCCTTAAATTGGGTCAACAGCTATTTAAATATATTTTTTTTTTGCTGACTTTAAGCTATGTGTTATGGAATATGATTTCCTTCTGTGAGGATCTGCTTAACCTGCAAGCAAAAACAACAACACAAATTAAAAAAAAAAAAACAACTGGCACACGAACCGAAAAAAATAAGAAAAATTTGGCAACCCTACTGGAACTGGGGTGGGGCTGAGAACTTACTAACCGAAATGCGAAAGTTTTCTCCTGCTGCCGCTTTCTTGTGCGAAATTTTATTTAATTTTCCTTTAAAGCAAAAAAAGGTTCTCTCAATTTCCTTAAGAAAACTCAATTTGCTGACATTTTCATAGCGAATCCTTTACAGACATTTCACTCTAGAAAAAGAGACCGACAAAGAAAATGACACAGCAAAGAAATAACAACGAACGTTTAACAGCTCTGTGCCAACAATAACGATTTTAAGTTGTGCGCAGCAGCCGGAAAAATTAAATGAACACGATTTTATTTGCAGGATATTCTTCCACTTTTCCAAATTGTCATATTTTATTTTTTAAGATTTAAAGATAAATACAAAAAAATTGTATTTTAAATAATATGTACATTTTACGAATCACACACATATTCGAATTTTAATATATTTCGAACTTCATTGGTTTCGGCCGAATTGATACACACTTACATTCCTTTTCTTTTCATATTTTCTTGTTTCTTTTTTTGTATGGTGACAACCACGAAGATGACGCGAACTTTTTCTATGACTTATATCAAATGAATTTTCTTTCAAATTTATTTAATGAAAAAAAAAATAACTACAAGAATAATGCATTGCTCATTTAGTAGCTGATTTTCCAGCTGAGGACAAAAAAAAAACACTTTTGCCTCTACACTGCTCCGAATGAGGGGGGTTGACGACCTGAATTTCTTGAAATTCTTTTGCGAATCCTTAAAAGAGCCAACATACGAGACATTTTTATCAAAATGGTATTTATTAATTGATCACTTGAGATAAATAACTTTTTGGTTATATTCTTTTTTTATTCTACAATATTTTTATTGATACCGCTCGACAGCCAGATATAAATTTTTTTGTCGTCATCATCATCATGGTTTCGGTTGATGCAGTACCATGAAACGAATTGAATGTTCGCTCTCTGGGAAATTTTAAATGGCATATTTTAGAGAGTCGAAACAACGAGGATGCGCATTACGCTGCGGTAAAGTTATTTAATATAACGGAATGTGCCCTCCCTTTCTTAGAGTACCTTCAGTTATACCATCTATTAGACACATGGAATTGCTATAGCAATAGGAATAAATTTGTGTTGTTGTTCTCTCTTTAGAGTCACAGTATACTCTTTGAGCAGGAATATTTTGAAAATACGCAATGGGATAATTTTATTTGGAACTAAGTGTTCTTAAAAATATAAGGGTATTTCAAGTAACTGGCTTGCTTTTAAGAACCGAACAGATTTCTATATAATTTGAATGATAAATAAATTCGTACAAGTCGTCATAATAGTGTTGCCATAAAAAGTTCGCTAATTTGTTTATTTATTCAGAATTATTGTTCATTAACCTCATTCTGATAGGAAGAGAGTGGCGGTGGTCAACCTACATGACTAGCAAAAAAAGCATAGTATGATCGTAGGAATAAAACTAACTCAATATAAAATCTAGACAAGTAAGAGACTCTGGTGTTTTTTTTTTTTATTGATGGCTTGAGAAGTTGATTGTTGGTATTGAATATAAGAATGACTATCTACCTGCACCACAGTAAAAATAATTTAGTTTAAATGCAAATGTTGATTTGAATAATGTTTGTGAAACATCATAATAAATCTTTAGGAAAATTTAAAAAGCGATTATTTTTATGGGAGTGTTTATACCAGTTTCAAAATGAAGATTTCCTGCAAAAATGTTACTGCTTCATAATTAAAAACATTTTTTGAGGTAATGTTTTATACATATAACTTAATATGTATATTTCTTGATTGTGTAAAATTTACGCAAAACCGTGTCAGAAAATAATTCGAATTTTTTTCACTTGACTTGACTTCAGATTTCAAACTAAATTTTAACTATCAAAACTTCAAAATTCTTTGTTAACAGCCATATTATTCACTAGTTTAATAAATACATCTGCTGTAAAATTGTCAAATGTCAATAATAAATCCAAATCCAAAATATTTATCCCGATTTTAACTATGAAAATAGTTAAAAATTACTTTTTTTCTCTGTGTGATAGTGAATATCATAGATTTGGATTTATTTTTGACTTTTCAATTTCTTTACATCCAGATGTATTTTTCAAACTAGTGAATAATATGGCCGTAAGTGTAATGAAAACGCCGGAAAGTCATCAGTGTGCAGATACATATCTGTTGTACCTTAAAACTATAGTTTTCTTTCTCGTTTTACTTAACAACACACAAAATATTTGTGATAAACGAAAAACATTGATTTTCGTCTACAACGAACCCTAACGTGAGGCTCCATAGAAATTTTGCTCTCATGAATATTTTTTTTTATACAGTTAAACATTATTTATTAAAATTTTTTTTTATTTTTCATTGGTTTCAAAGATTTGGGTTAAGGTTTGTGTATAAAAAAATTTTAAAATCTGCACATTGCCTCTTGCGAGAAATTGCTACACCCTCTAAGAGTACCCTTGTTATAATTAAGTGCATCCCGTTATAGCCGTTCGGAGTTGACAGAAAATAGAAATGGTTGAGAGTTGTTGATCACTAGATCTATTACCCTCCATAGGTTCACTTTGCACTACAAATTTACTAATTTATTTATTTAGAATTAGTCCATAAGGTACCTACTTCATTCACAAACGAAAGAGGCAATTGCCTTTGGGATCTTTGTATAGGTGCTGGAAAAAAGTGTTGATATATTGGGCGATAAGAACACACTAAAACACCAACTAAAATTAGGAAGAAGGTGTTAGACCCAACGGTCACAACCCCGAATGTATGTCATCTAATAAGTGATTAGACATTATAGCGTATGTATTAGGGTTTTTTTTCTGAAAATAGAATAATAATTTAATTATGAGGCCAACAATATCCTTCATATGGAGCAAGAAGCTGTCAAAATAAAGATTCAAGGTACAAAAATGATCAAATAAAGCAAACATATCAAGAAAGTTGCCCAATTATGATGCAAAGTTACAAAAATATATAAGAAGCCAAAAGGAAAAAAACAGTTTGAGTTTCTATAGAAATATTTCCTTTTGTAGCAAGCGAAGCCTCGTTCGCAAATTTCAAGTGAAAGATAAAAAGTCTCCTACTCATTAACACTTCCCAAAATCTCTTCCGTAAACAAATAAAATTAAAGAAAATATACAATGTAAGAAAAATAGTAAAAAGATAACTGCAAATACGTGTGTATCTGTAAACCCTATTGAATCAATAAATTAATTAATACCTACATATGTAGATATTTGATAAAAATCAAAATCCGATATATTATCACTAAATTAACAAAAATTTGAGCACAAAATATGCTGTCAATCGTTATTAATTAGAATAAAATTGAAAAAAAAAAAATCATGCCTACGGGATTACTACTGTATTTGAAAAGAAAGTCTCAGATTTTTAATTATTTTTTTCTCTTCATTGTTTGCACTGCAATAAAAAATTCCATTTACCAGTACACTAACGTATTTGTTATCGCTTTAAATGGATTTGGCTGTAATATTGATAATTTTGATGATCCGTCAGAAAGTGAGTTTCGTTTTTTTTTTTAACTTTTAAGCGCTGTATCTCAGAAACTACTTGTTTTAATAAAATACACAGACATGTGCATATATAAAAGAAATTAATAAAATGTGTTCGTTCTTAGATAGCTTAGTAGATGATGCTATTTCTTTAGTGCTGAAATAAGACAAAAGTGGTGGTCTTCTAATTCAGTGGTCCATCAGCGGTGTTCCGGGGACCAGAAGTGGTCGGAGGAACAATCACAAACTAATATTGATGAATTAGAATTTTAAGGAAAAGTAACGTGAAATGTCAAAAACCCGATTTAAAAGAAGATTGTGCCCGGTCTGGGGTTTCAGCGATGTTAAAAACAAGAACAAAAACCATTTTTGTTTTATAATTTACGCGCACTCAAGGGGTTATAACAACCCTTTAATGTTAGTTTTGACACATTCAATTACGGCTGTTCTAATATTCTTTCGAATTTGAAAAAGGAAACAAAAATTGAATCCATTTGAATTTTTTGTTGGAGCACATTGTTTTCCGGTAGCAAATTGCTACCCAGATTCAAAACGACAAAAATTTGTCGGATTGTAGGTCCGTTCGGTTTTCGAAACACCTATGAAATCGCAAAATGTGTTTGAATACGGAATTCGGAGCAGCTTAAATTTGAAAAGGAGAGAAAGTAGAATTCGAAGGGAAATCAGAACAGCCCAAGTGCGAAAAGTTCAAATACATTGCATTTATGAATCATCTTGTGATGACGACATCAAGTGGAGGGTGGATGAAGTGGGAAGAAAACTTTGCCATCTTCTGTGACAGAAAAATGATCCCTAAAATGAAACCGCGGTTGTGGGTCCAGCACTCACGGTTCACAATATTGGATAATGTACAAAATGTATAAGAGACAGCAGCTGAGATGAAGATTCTTCGCATGACAAAAGGAGTATCAAAGCTTGATTAAATCAGAAGCAAGAAAATCTGAGGAAGCCTTCCGTCGGAAATATGGTCTTGGATAAAATACCGACTAAGCTGCTATCATTTACATATAAGAAACCCTGAAAACGGTATTTCAAGGGCGATAGCAGACGAAACGTTAAAACACAATCACGAAGAGGAGGCAGGCCGAAAAACTCATGATTGTCGTCGATAATTGAGAAGAAGGCCAGATTATCAGTGATTCAACTCCGGTTCTATGTAAATATTTTATAAAATCAGACCGACAGCTGAAAATAGGGTACATAGAATCAAAGTTGCTAGTGAAGTTTGAATATAACTTACAAATTGTAATTGGTTAATTTTTCAAATACCACTCCTCTTTGTTAAGCTTAAAAAAATATATGTAACCGATTTTACTACTAAACTATGTACGCCCGATAGTTATGTAGATAAATTTAGATTCTAAGGAGTTTCATGGGAGTCGTATTGTCTATTTAACTTTCCCACCGGCAAAACTACATATTTCTGTCCTATTTAAAAACTACATATACCTATCAAACTAACATCCGATCGTAACTAAGTCCTGTTTATAAAAGTACGTACTACGTAGTCTTATTTCTGCATCTTAACATCGTTTTTTGATATTTCTAAAATTTTTTTTACCTATAATGCCTAAAGTCCTATATGTTTAGATTCCAATACGGATATTCGGGTCTTCTCGGACAACCAAGTGGCTATTAAATCTCTTTCCTCTTTCTCTACAAATTCAATCAAGGCCCAATCAACTAACATGGGCGCCGCACACTGGGGCCTACTCTATGGGAGGGATACCCAAAAGTCCATTTCTTAAATTATAACGTTTAATTTTTTATTTTTGTTTTATTTCATGAGAATATGTTCTTCCCTAACTATTTCTAAGCTTTATATCATGAATTAAGCACAACAGGTGAAAAAGTGAAGCATCAAAGTGCAAAGTTTGATACCATTGATTTCATCTAGTTTTAGTGGTTCATCATGGGTATAATTTTTTTCTTCGGATTAACTGAAAATAAAAATAACTAAAAATTATCAGCTATGGGCAGAGGTAAGTAGAGTTCACTGAAGTATTTTTTAGAATTATACATTTTAAAATATCAGAGATATTTGAGGTTAAAGAGGGAGGTCTTTTTTCGAAGAATTATCGATTTTCATGGAAATGCGCAAGGTTCTTTTAAAACTATTGCCTTTTTATAATGCATAGGGATACTCTTAACATAAAACTAAACTGAAAAGTAAAAGCCTGCTGCGCATTTCCATGAAAATCGATATTTTTTTCGAAAAAAGACCTCCTACTTTAAACTCAAATATCTCTGATATTTTAAAATGTATAATTCTAAAAAATACTTCAGAAGAAAATACAATTTTTTCACGTACACACGGATTGATTTAAAAAAAAGTTAAAGAATTCAAAAGTTTTGATATAAAATAACGTGCAAAAGGGAATAAGCTCCAAAAGAAGTTTTCTATGGAATTCATGACCGGAAAATTTCCAGACGGGTCCAATACTTAAATCTTTGTATCGAGGAATAACGTGACATTCTTAACTTTACGGCAAAAGTCCCATCTTGCATAAATATAGAAGCTCTGATCGTCTGGTTATTAAGTAATGTTCTTAGATTTGGGGTAGTTTTTTCTTTCGACAAGCAGAGCTATTCACATTATGTTTCCAACTTTTTTTAAGTCAATCCGTAGGTATATACATGATAAGTGTAAGTAAATGAGACAAAAAAAATTAAATATTTCTACAAAAAGTTTAAAAATTCAGCTACATGAAAAATTTAATTTTTTTTCGCTTGGGCCTAATAATATGGCAAGGTACTGTATGCTAAAGCAGGACGTTTTAAAGAAAACCAACCGTAGAAGGACTCAGAGTAATACTTGCCTGGCAACCAAACAAATATGGCCCGGTATAGACTTGAAACGTTCGAAGTGTTTGTTGAATTTGAATTGTTCTTACAGAACACCGTTTAATACAAAGACACGCAAAACCAATGGACGTGTTCTCTAACGACTTCTGCACGAGTTACATGGACGAAGAAGAAGAGGACGCTTTTCAACATCCTTAGTGCATCTTCCCTGCCTTCTCTACCAGAAGAAAACTCCATCTAGGAGAATTCTTCTTTGAGGACACAAGTGATCTAATGAAAACAGACGTAAAAAGTCTATCCCTATTCATTAGAAGCTCCTAGTGGTTCGACTTATGAGTTCCTAACTTGCTAGTCTTTTGTGGTATCACAATGGATCCATAAGAATCTAAATGAGTCGGGTCTTTGCCCGACAGCCACTTTAAACTAACCTATAATTATTTTCAGATTTGTTTCATTTATTTGAAGAAATTTATATCTAGGGATACATTTGTATCGATAGAGTGTAAGTCGTAATACAGTTAACTCTCGCTAACTTGAACAATCCAATAACTTGAACAAGCCTGGTTTAGTATGTGTTCAAGTTAGCGAGATTCCACTGTATTAAGTTGTATACTTAGAAAATCTTCTGAATTCCTGTTAATTCTAAATCAAACAAAAAAATATTCTGTTTCCAATTTAAACCTTTGGTGACCCTATGATAAGCAAAACAACATACCTAATTCTTTAAAAAAACAAAACCAACCAAAAAGGTATTTGCACGCATTAAAGAGCTAAAACAAAAAACCAATATGGTTTGACCTAAATATAAATTCAAAGTAATGCGTAGGTGGAGGATACAGTTTTTTTTTTTTCCTCCCAAACCCATTTGTCTTCAAAAATATTGTCATTCTATCGATCTGGTATGAGTTCTTTTTCTATTCATTGCAAAGCAATTTATTATCATATAAAACCACTTGAATTAACTAATCAGTATAGGTACATATATATATTTTTTTCTTTTTTCAAATTTAATTTCATTGGTTGAGTGCACTTTTTGCCAGGCGTCATCATCGTCATTGTGCAGAGTGCAAAGCAACCTATGAGCAATTAATTCGCTACCTAATTTCCTATTTGTGAATTTTAATTTTCTTTCAGTTTTGATTGTCCTAAATGCCCTTTAATCGGCTGACACTGGAAATGGAAAGCAAAATGTAATTTTTTTTTGCTTCAAAATTCAAATCCAATTCATTTGCAAAAAGAATTAATTTTATATAAAGAAA
The DNA here is from genome assembly GCF_945859705.1 of Episyrphus balteatus. Classification (NCBI taxonomy): domain Eukaryota; kingdom Metazoa; phylum Arthropoda; class Insecta; order Diptera; family Syrphidae; genus Episyrphus; species Episyrphus balteatus. The sequence goes on from NC_079135.1 coordinate 64,852,458, forward strand.
AAAAAAAGTGCAAATGACTTTTTGCTTTTTGTCTAATCTGAAAACAGAGACAACTATATTCTGCTGCCTGTTCATGCGATAGAGCACTTCGACTCTCGAATTTTTTGTCTCAACAAGCAAGAATTATTAACTTTTGCATGACATACATCAAAATGATATATCCAAGAATTTCATCCCTATTTAAAAAAAAATATATGCCAAAAACCTGTCATTAATCTTCTAATAAATAAAGAAAATAATTTTAGGAAATAAATTATTTTAGTTCATCAATCATCAAAAGCTGTCGCCACATAGAAGCCGAGGAGTGCGACACCATACACTTTTGATCACTGCACATATCACTGCATCTCACTCTATATATAGGTTTCTCCTTCGAGAGTGGTTATAATTTTTTTTCAATAAACGTCATATATATTACTTTTTCGTTCACACTACAGAATAAAAAGTTCATTTAACCAACAAAAAGAAAAAAAGTATCTTGCACTTGATTTAATAATGATCATAATTAAATGTTTCTCATGCATTCATACTCAACCAAAAGTTATTTCTATCTAATTAATCAAGAATCAAAAGAAAAATCCTTTTTTTTTTTTTTAATTCTTTTCTATCCATAGAAAGGGTGTAGAGCACAAAATGAACTTCGAGTATCGCAAAACCAGCGCACCATCCGCACACACATACCGCAATTGAAAAACCACACACTACCACATCTGCAATAGCACTTTCATTTTATTTATCGAGAAAAAATGATTTTTTTTTTCTTCAACTTCAGGTGCAATTTAGATTTTGTCACAAAGCCTTTCTGATAAAATAAAACATCTTATTTAATGCCAATAACTGAATAAAACTAATAATTCTAATGGAATTTGCAACACTTTTTTTTTCTCTTGCAATTATAAAATGCTTCTGTTCCTCTTTTCTAAACGGCGAGGCGAGTTCTTTCTTTCTTTAGGGAATTACTTTTTTTTTCGTGTAGCAAGCAGCAGCAGAGGCTAGAAGAAATTTTTTTTTTTCTTTGGATGTTTTCACTAACAAAATTAACACTTGAATTACCCGTAATTCTGACGAACAGCGAACCGGAATTCAACGTAGGGATAATCCAATTTAGAGTGATTTTGTTTAAATGTCGATATTTTGTTTGGAGAACACGAAGATTATTAGAAAAATTAAAAAAAATTAAACGCAGAGCCAGCACATAGATAAAATATGAGACCCACAGAGAGAGCAAAAAAATCGACTTCTACTTGGATATTTTGTAATATGGCTGCCACCACAGGCATTGACCGTCATTGTAGCCAACATTGAGGTGTGAATAGAAATGAATTTGAATGAATTAAAATGAAAGAAAGTGAATTTTCATCGCACTGGAGCGCATGAGTTGGGTATGCGTGGTTTCACGTCGATGAAATAGTACTGTCAGTTAAATAAATTTTGGTTGGGAAAATGGATAAGATGAAGTTCATAAAGCAGGGGTGTTACAATTTTAATTTCCATTGCGCAAATTAATAAACGATTTATAGCCGGGCCCTATGTATATTGTGACTTGGGAAATAGCTTTCCACGCCATCTACCACTTGTAGCGACAACCCGAAAATGATATAGATTTTTTTTCGATTTGCAGTTCAATGTAGTTTCCATTTCCATAAGAAAAAAACAAAAAAGACCCCGAAAGACATTTGAATCATTTATTTTCAAAACATGATAAGTCCATGATTTCAAATTATTCAGGAGAAGAAAAAACGTTCTATTTTCTTTTATATTTTGTTAAGTGTGGCTAAATGTATAAAAAATATATTTTGTAGAACTTTTACCTAGCTACAGAATATCGTTTGGTATTTACTTTTTGGATCGCGATAGTTCAAAAGATAAAAAATAAAAACGATTTTGGACTTATTAGTGGAGTAACTAAAGCTCAAAAATTGGCAATATTAGGGAACCCGGCCGAACAGCTTAGATTTTGATGATCTTTTTTTTCAAACGTCGGTAATTAAAAATACTTTAAAGTCTATAGATTAAAAATTGCCGGTGTTGCCGTTTTGATTTTTTAGATTTAATTGAAGATTTTTGTGAACAAAAACAAATTTTTTTCAAAAATTTTTCTTAAATTTCATAAATTAATTGATGCCAAAAGATTGTCTGGGAAATTCAAGGAAAAAAAATATATCGGAGTGAGGGACAATCTTCCATAGTTCAAGCGATAGATGCAATTTTCTTATTAATTGACTTCAAACACAAAAAAAAAAAATATTTGAACACAACGGCAACACCTACAATATTCAAATATACATTTTTTAAAAGCTAGAAGCTTTGTCATATATGTAAAATTAAAATTAAGTTAATTGAATGAATGACTTTTGAAAGAATGGTAATTGAACTCAGATTTTTGAAAAAAAAAAATTATTGAAAAAATTTTAACATGTCGTTTTTTAAACTTGGTCGTAATATAAAATGCATTTATTTTCAAATTTTTTTGGCCGCATTTATTATGATTTCAAATTATAAAAGGAAATGTCAATATGTATTACGGTTTATGATGTCAATATGTATTACGGTTTATGAAAAAAATTAAAAAGTATTTCATTTTCGAAGATCTTTTTTTAATAAAAGATTTGAAAAAAAATGTAACTTATTTTTTTTTTTAAAGTTCAACATCTAAACATAAAAATTATTTTTTATTCATTTAATAACCCTTACTGTTGAAAGTTAAATAGCAAAAATTTAAAGTTCCTATTTACCACAGTCTTTGAGAAAATTAATTATTTCAATGCAAAAATTCAGTTTTAATAAAAAAAAAACCATTGAAATTGAAGTAATTTTTCATTTTTTTTTTCAAAAGTGTGATATATTTACCTTTTTTGCTTCCAAATTCAACTGATAATATTTATGGCCAAAAATTTTTTTTAAATAAATTCATATTTTATTAGAAAAAGTTTGGAAAAAAGTCATTTTAAATTTTTCTAGTAACATTTTTTTTTAAATTCTGAGTTTAAGGACCATTTTTTCAAAAAGTCTTGATTAAATTTAGTGGATTTAAATTTAAGCGATAAGAATGAGCTTCTGGCTTTTTAAAAATGTATTTTAAAATATTGTAGGTGTTGCCGTTATTTTCAAAATATTTTTTTTGTGTTTGAGGTCAGAATGTTAGAAAATTGCATTTATCGCTTAAACGATGGAAGATTGTCCCTTACTGCCTCATATATATTTTCCTTAAATTACCTAGAGAATCTTTTGCTATCATTTGTTTTATGAAATTTAAGCAAAAAAAGGTTTTGTTAAAAAAAAATTAATTTTAATTTTAAAAAACAATACGGCAACACCGGCAATTTTTAATCTATAGACTTTAAAGTATTTTTAATTACCTACGTTTGAAAAAAAAATTGTCACAATCAGAGCTGTTCGGCCGGGTTCCCTAATAATTTGCTTTAGTTACTCTACTATATCATACTTTGAAAATAAACGAATGTGAATTTAGTTTTAAAATTAATATGAAAATTTTTTTAAAGCCGCAGACTATCAAACAATTGCATTTGGGAATAGAATATAATGTTTCGAGTAGTTATTTTACTTGAAAGACGCTTTCAACCTAAGATTTTGAGTCAATAGTCAGCTTCTTTATGTGTAGTCAATTACTCGTAAAAAAGTTGCTGTTTATTTTCAAATGATGATAAGTCCGGGAATTTTATCATGTTTTGACAATAAAAAAATGTTTCGCTTAGCTGTAAAATCGAATATAGACTGAGTAGATGGTTCATATTTTGAAGGCAGGTGTGGTTATACCCCAAGAACATATTCAGTTAAAAAAACGAATTTAAAAAAAAAGTGGACTTATCATGTTTTGAAAATAAACTATTCATTTATTTTACGAATTAATTTTATATGAACGAGTATCAATTTTATGATTGTAAAATGATAATAATATGTGTTTATATCTAAATCAGGTTTAAAATATATCAAAACGAATAATAATTCCTATTTAATTTGTCTCCAAAAAGTGAAGCAAGTCGCAGGAAAACAACAACAAATACTACAAAAAATATAGAAACTATTTTGGTTTAATTTTCTTTCAAAATTGTTGAAAATAAAAAAAAAATGCTTACCTACTATTATTTGTGAAAAAGCAAAACAAATAAAAGAATAATTTAATAATTTCTATATTTTTTATAGTAGGTATTTTTTGTTGTTTTCAGGCGATTCGCTTGCACTTTTTAAATACAAATTACACAGGTATTATTATACTTTTTGATATATTTTAAACCTGATTTAGATATAAACATATATTATTATCATTTTACAATCATAACATTGATACTCGTACATATAAAATTAATTCGTAAAATAAAGGTCTTTTTTATTTTTTTTTTTTTTATGGAAATTACATTGAGCGACAAATCGGAAAATAATCTATATAGCTTTCGGGTTTTCGTCGCTATCCACCAGGTGCCGTGATGCCAAGTGTCAATACCAGAGATACCCAAAGGAGATGGGAAACTTCTGACGTCATACGGGTTTGCCTACAACCTCCGTCGGACATTTTTGGCTAAGTATGCGTGAAAAATCATACATTTTTGGATAGGTGTGCGTAAAAACACCGTGGCTACACTATGTGTGTTTTTCACATTTATTCACAAATACAAAAGAGATTACAACAACACGAAATAAACAAATGGGTTTTGGGGGGTAAAACGTACGAAAGTTTCCCATCTCCTTTGGGTATCTCTGGTATATACCCTTTTTTATATAAAAATCCCGGGCCCCTGTTCTGTAACTATCACTGGCGATAAACGTTTTTCAACGTCTCTAAAATCCATTTTTTAAAGCCAAATTTCTTTCATATTCAGGATTTATGAATTAATAAATAATAATCTGAATTAATAAATAAGAAATTTATTTGAAATCTGGACTGACCTCATTTGCGAAATTATCTCATTTTGGGCAGTAGTGAAATCAGGCTATTGTATGGTATTAGAAAAAGAAGTTTAATAAAAAAACAAAACGAATATTATTAAAATATTAAAATAGGAAAAGTAAAAGCCTGTTTTCACTAGAGTCCAAATGAGATAATTACGCAAATTATCTCATTTCGAAAGTCAAATTCTAAAGAAAACAAATTGAATTTGCAATCTGAACTGACCTTATTTGCGAAATTATCTCATTTGGGCTCTGGTGAAAAAGGGCTATAAGCGAAAAGGTACAATTATTGGCACCCTTAAAATTTAAAGAAATACAAGTGTTTTTCATGATATTTTTTTTTTATTAGGGTTTAGTTAAAAACAGTTAAATATAACAAAAACTTCATTTAACGTAATTAAAATAACAATAAATAAAATGCCCGCTCACACATATCTACTTACAATTATAATAAAAGTTGCTTGGAATATTAAAGCTTTTTAAAAATTTATGAACGAATTTTTTTAAGAAATTTAAAAATAAAAAAATGAAAAATTAATAGTGCCTAGTACGCAGCTGAAGCGAAACGAAAAATTCTCAAGTCTCCAAAGTCGACAACGAAATCATATACCAGACATTTTGGTAAAGTATATTATGGTAAATATATTTCACTGTTTATACGTCTTAATACTGGGTATTATTATTAGGGGTAGGTATTCACGATACGGTGCAACGAAAAGGTGTAAAATTGCTAAATTTTATCTTTCTACTTCCACAACTACAAAAGACAAATTTTGCACCATTGTGTTTTATTTTTGCAATAGTGTATAGCCTTTTCCCACTAGACGCAAAACGCGGTTTTCGGCAAAAAGAATTTGAAAACTTGAAATGCGTTCCCACTGGAAATTTTCAGGTTTTCGTTTGACATTTTATTTATTTTAAATCTTCAACACAACAAATTAATGGCAAACAAAGGAAAAAACGTAATATTTTGAACGGTGTTCTATTTTTATTTATTAAACAAGTAAAAAGAAAACATTTAATATAAACAGTAAATTAAATCTTGCGAAAAAATTTTTTGTTTTCTTTTATTTTGATGGCCATTTCTTCTTAACGTCATAGTTCAAGTCATCAGACAACATCTTATTCTTGTTTCGTGTTTTCTTTAAAGACAGAGATGGACAAAGATAGTTTTAGTTCACTCAAATTCATTTTTAGTACACCGCAATAGACAGCTAAACTTTTTGAAAGTATTATTTATGAGTCACTACTTCATCATTGTCAATCTTTCTGTTCCCCTAAGCAACATGGTTTTTTAAAAGGAAGGTCCACAACTACTAACCTTATTCAATTTGTCTCCATTATGTGCTTTAGAACAAGGTAAAGAGATTAATCTCTTAATCCTTAGCGAAGCTATAGTTTCCCTAAAATGTTTCATTGTTTTGTAAAAAGGCCTGCATAAGGTCGTTTTACGCTGTTCGTCACAAGCTATTAGCTTGTGGATTGCCTGTGGAGGAAGGTCTTGGGGAAATTCAGTAATGTGCGCCAAAATGATTTGCATAAGACTTGTCCTTCTTCTTAAACAAGTCAAAAAATAGCTTGCATTGACCTGAAAGCTAAATTGTTACTTGGGTTGACGTTATCGCAACTGATTTCAGCAAGGCCTTTGAAAAAATTTCTCGAATTCTTTTTAGAGACTGTCTGTCTAAGCCTTTTCCCGCTATTTCCGGCGTCCCTCAAGGTAGTCATTTAGGCCCACTTTTTTTGTTTTAGCCATTAACGATGTTGATGTTGATATGATTATTTCTCGATGTGACTTAGAAATTTATGCCGACGATATGAGAATTTCAAAAATAATTTCCTCACCTGAAGATGAACTTATTCTTCAAAGCGAGTTGAATACTTTCTTTACCTGGTGCCAAAACAATTTTTTGAAGCTTAACATCAAAAAGTGTCAAGCTATAACTTTTAGCAATACAAGATAAATGACCAACCTGTTCCTGTTGTAACATCTATTCGCGACCTTGGTATTATTCTTGATTCACAACTCAATTTCCGTACACACTTCGACAGTATCACAAGTAAAGCTAACTCAGCTCTTGGCTTCGTTAGACGTTAGGTAGTAGTGGCTGTCAGGCTAATTACCCGACACACTTAGACCCTTATGGATCCATTGTGATACCACAAAAGACTAGCAAGTTGGGACTCACTAGCCGAACCACTCGGTGCTTCTTATGAATGAAGATAGACTTTTAACGTCCGTTTTCACTAGATCGCTAGTGTATCCGTAGAAGAATTCTCCTAGATGGAGTTTTCTTCTATTAGAGAGAGCAGGGCAGGTGCACAGAAGATGTTGAACAGTTTCCTCTTCTTCTTCATCCATGCAACTTCTGCAGAAATCGTTAGAGAACACGCCCATTCTTTTTGCGTGTCTACCTATTAGACAGTGTCCTGTAAGGACACCTATCGTGGAGCTAATATGCATTCTGTTTAAATTTAACAAACCCTTTGAACGTTTCAAGTCTATACAAGGCCATATTTGTTTAGTAGCTAGGCAAGTATTACTCTGAGTCCATTTGAGGTCGGTTTTCTTTAAAGCGTCCTGCTTTAGCATAAGTTTGCATGTAGCGATAAGTGTTCCTATATTGTTCCTTTCTGGTTGAAGAGGAGTAATTGTTCCTAGTTTGGCAAGTTCGTCTGCCCTGCAGTTGCCTGGGATGTCTCTATGTCCCGGCACCCATACGAGGTGAATGTTAAACTGCTCAGACATCTCCCTTAGAGATGTTTGACAGTCGAGGACCGTGATTGAGTTTGTAGAGACAGAGGCAAGAGATTTAATGGCTGCTTGACTGTCCGAGAACATCCGAATATCCGTGTTGGATATTACGTTTTCTTTGAGCCAAGAGAGAACCTCCTTAATCGCCAGAATTTCTGCTTGGAACACGCTACATTGGTAGTAAAAGTTTCCCTATATTTCACCCAATCCGTTTTCCTATAATTACGAAAACCGGTGGGTTTTGTGCATTCATCTTCGAGACTAAATTTGATATACCTATGATCTGAGAAGGAGTGATCATTAGATACAGCCCAATTCCTTATCTTGTTGTGAATTGTTTGTGATATAAGGGTAATGTCCAATACCTCTTGTCGGTTCTTTGTGACAAAGGTAGGTTCATTACCAATATTACAAATAAGGAGACTAGTACTTAGAATAAAATCAAAAAGTGACTCACCTCTTTCATTTACGTCAGTACTCCCCCACACTGTGTGATGAGCATTAGCATCACTGCCAATGAGGAGATCTACTTTTTGGCTCGCTGCTGCTGCGATCATTCGCCCAAGTGTCTCCCCCGGAGGCGGCCCACAATCATGGCCTAGGTAAGCAGACGTAATCCAATATGTTCCTTTGGAGGTCTGCAGTGTAGCGGTTGTGATATCACGATCGCTGTAATTAGGTAGTAAAAATACTGTTAGTGTTTTCTTTGCTAGTATGCAGGATCTAGGCTCACCTTTATCCGTCACATACAGCAGAGAATAATCTTTCGTCCCGAGGCCTCTCACCAAGGATTTTACAATCCAAGGTTCCTGGATCAGGACTATATCCTCTCCGGACTTGCTTAGTCGGAGAAGAAGGGCGGCCGAAGCCTTTATGGAGTGTTGGAGATTAATCTGTACTACCTGCAGCATGGCTACAACCAGTACGATCAACCTCCACCGCTGTGGCATTTAGGTCTTCCGTTTCTGAGGTAGAGTTTAATAACTCATCCTCAGATAGAAGATCCTCCTGCGCAACGCTGACAGTGTCCATATCGGACAAACTTCCAGCCATCTCATCATCTACCAATACGGAAGATATTGTTTTCGCGTCCTTTTCGGACGCTGGGTTTTGGTTCGCGTCATTTACTGACACTGGGGTTTGTTTTGTTCCCTCTTCGGGAACTGTCGAAGATGACGACTGATCTGGAATGGAAGAGCTGCATGATGCATCCACTTCCATTGCTGAAAGTGCTTTACATATGCCCAATTCCTCCATTTCAGACTCCGCCGTATGGCCTGCAAGCCTTGCCATCTCCTCATCTTTTTTGTAAATTTTTAGCACAAGGCTATCAAATCCATACTGGATAACTCCCCCGGTTGCAGCCAGAGGATCCAGTGATTCTTTGTTAATAATAACAAGAGCAGAACGATAGCGCCCCACCGGCTCTTTTTCGATGATTGGGACTTTCCAGTCGTGAGTGGGCATCGAAGGGTTACTGACTTGAATCAGTCGGAGAACCATCTCTGGTGAAGTGTGTAAGGCCGGGACCAGAATACGAGCTCTTGGCCTGCAGGGGATTTCCTCCCTTGGCACAACCTCCAGCTTAGCACCTGGCCAGATCTCACCCAAATCACCCACAGCAAGCTTATAGAGATGTAACGATCTCTGATCATCGCAAACGATGAGTTTGACCCTATTTTGGTGCCATCCTCCGTCGCTTACCTTTGGAAGGGGGCCTGGGTTCGCCTCGAGAACAGGGATAAACCTGAACCCGAGGTGAGCCCTGACGTCCGCCCAATGATCCATCTAAATTGCCTCTGTCGATGACCGTTAGACGTTGGTCGAAAGAATTTTCTTGTCCATATGTCACCAAATCCCTTTATGTCACATTCGTAAGGCCACTCCTCGAATACGCCTCCCAAGTCTGGTCACCGTACCACCAAGTTCACATTGAACGTATTGAAGCTGTTCAGCGTAGATTTTTACGTTTCGCTCTACGCGGCCTTGGTTGGGACGATCCTTTTAACCTACCCCCTTATGAGGACCGACTGAAACTCTTAAACCTACATACCCTTCGCTCGCGTCGCGATGCTGCCGATATTCTTTTTATTCACCAATTACTAAATGGTATCATTGATTGTCCCAGTTTGCTCCTTAACTTATCTTACAATACAAACAATCGTCAGCTAAGATCAGTGCCTTTCTTCCGTTTATCCTACCATCGTACTGACTACGGCTTTAATGAACCCTTGACCCGTATATACAACGTAAGGCAAACAATTTATCTTTTTTTAATCCCAGCCTTAGCAAGTCCGCTCTAAAAGACGCTCTTCTGAACTCTCCCTGCTAAACCTCACTCTCTCTAATGCACTTCAACTGCCTTTGCAATGCCTTAGACTTAAGTTATAGATTTAGATTTAGTTTACTTTTATAAGTTTATTTTTAAGCTCCGCTTGTACTAAGCTAATAAATAAATAAATAAATAAACCCAAATGAACAAAATAAGTTTGATCTGTCATTTTAATGTAGAAATGTCAGAAAAAATTAGCAATGCTAAAAAATTTAAACTTGTTTCTATATTTGGTACATGTTTAAAACTTTTATTTTGATATATTTTGTATATGTATAATGTACCTATGTATATATTGTAACGATGAATTACTGAACTACTTTTAAGATAAAAGTCTGAACACACTACCTACTACTGCAAAGGTAGAAATGTGAACGGACCTTTAATAATCAAGAAACTACCTACCCTCTGAACACATCCCAAAATATCCAACTAGACTGGAAGTATGAAGCGCCCCCTCTTGGAAAGGAAGTTTCGAGAAGCAAAGGCGAGAACCTTCGAAGACATTCTCGAATCTCGAAATTCCGGTATAAAAGGGCAGCGTAAACACCGACCGGGGACAGTTTAATCTTGAAAGTGAAAGAGTACAGTACAAAGTGAAATAAAGCGTTGCGAATTGTTAGTAGTAAATAAAGTGATTTAAAAGTGTGTTTGTTTGAGCGAATAATAAAAGTAAATTGAGTTGAAATAAAGTGTGTTCTTATTTGAACGGAAATATAAGTGGAAATTAAATAAGTTTTATTGTGAACCCGGAATAAAACATTACAATATTGTTCACTCACTCATTTTTAATGCATTTGTACTGCTCTGGTTGCATTTTCAATGCATTTAAAATAAAAAAAGCAAAATCGTAAGGGCTTAAGATTCACCAAGAGATCGGTCGTGAAAACTCAAGTGGCCCTTTTCTATTTCAAAATGTGAAAACAAAAAAAAAAAAAAAAATTGTTTCACTTTTCAGGTTTTGAGTGGTTTTATATAAAACTTGTGTTTTACGGACAATTCTGCTGAGCAGAAATGTATGGTAAAACCTGAGTTTTGGTGCAGGTTTTGGATTTTTTTTTTGCGAAAACCGCGTTTTAGCTCAGTGAGAAAAGGCTATTAGGATATTGCAAAAGTGTAAAAAAATTTTAGTCTGTATATTAGTCTGTATATTTGGCTGTTCAAATTTAAGAAAATGTTACACTTTTGCAACGATACAAGACCATTTGCATCGAATCGTGAATACCCCTATTGTATTTATGTGTATACCACATACCGTAGGTATCTGTAAATTTTGTAAATCTTTCAATATAAAATATTTTAAAACTTAAATGGAACTCGTCAAAAATGACAAATAACTTAACCAAACAACCAGACTTTCTCTCCCAACACATAATACTTATCAAAAAGGATAAAAGGCCTCTCAAAGACCTGCTGCCCGGAGCCTCTCGCAGAGGTTAAAGCTTGCGCTGTATATAAGAGTTACCATTGGTAAGCTAAGTTCTAAAAGCTTGAATAAAAGCATTAATCCTGAAAGCTCTTTCATAAATGCAAAAGAAAAAGGAGTAGTTTATGAAGACTACTCCTTTTTCTTTTGCATTTATGAAAGAGCTTTCAGGATTAATGCTTTTATTCAAGCTTTTAGAACAAAAAAAAGCATTAAGTGTTGTCGTTTAGTTTGGTTTTGTGTGTATTTGGGAAAACAGTTAATGCCAACATTTTCACATGCACCGCGATGGACTTTCAGGAATAAATTGTTATGCGGTATTTCTTTCGTCGGTTCTTTGAATTTGTTTTTCTTAGTTTTAAAAACATATTTGCTATTGTAAGTAGAGATTGCAATCCCGGGATTCGGGATCCCGGCTCATTTTTTGATCCCGAAAATCCCGGGATTATAGCTCTCCAATCCCGGGATTTTCAGGATTGGTATCTAAATATTCGCATACAAAAAATGACACAATTCTGCAACAAAAAATATGTAAAAATGGAAAGAACTTTCCTTACCTACTAGTTTCTTCTTACGATGATTGAACGCTTTGCACTTTTAAAACAGAGCATTTAAAAATCGCTTATCGATTTCAATCATTCTATAAGGTTTGAAAAAACAGATTTTAATTTAATAAATGAGATTATTGAAGTACTGGCTTCAGTAAATTAACAGTTGAATCTCTTTGCCGTTTTGATTCTAACTTGTGTACAGCTGATGGTGCTCTTAAATTTCTTTTTAAGCAGTTAGAGTCGAAAGTTTTAACAAACTGAGGACAGCTTTTATTAATCGCTTGAGCTTACGGCGGCGAGCTGAATTATCTGGTGTTCTTGCTCACCTACAGAACTCAAAAGTAATTTTCGAAAACTCAAGCCCAGAAGTAAGATACATAAACTTTCTTTGAAATAAAAATTATAAAATGAAGTAAAAAATAGTCTCAAAAACATAGAACCCCAGCAAAATATAGAAGCGGCTGATGAAACGACTTTAATTAAGCTATCAAAAGAGGGGTGCTGCTTTTTGAAGACGGGATAAGAGGAAAATACTTAGAGCAGGTACATAAATAATAATTAATGTCCATCCCTCCAACGAGTATTGAACCCGAGCGTGCATTTTATGCTGCTGCAAGTTTTGGAACCAAATTTAGAAGCAGTCTTGCAGCCAAAACATTGGATCCTTTTCTGTTTATTCGATTTTATTATAAAAATAGTTCCAAATTAATTTAATGTAATATTTTTTTTTTTTTTTAATTACTTCTTAACTGAACCTACAGACTGAATTAATTATAAATTAATGTTTAGAATATATAGTTTATTCCGTTACGAATATTTTTTAGTTTTTGTTTAAAGCTATATTGTTTTTGTTTTACTTGTTTTGTTTGTTTTTATGAAGAATATTATTTTTTTTGTGTTTTTTGTCCGTTGTTATAATAATACAAATTAATGCATTAAACTTGTTTTTTGCCTCCCAAGCTGAGTCTGAAAATATTTTTCAAATCCCGGGATTATCCCGGAATCCCGGGATTGAATTTTTTAAATCCCAAAATCCCGGGATCGAGAATCATCCCGGTATTGCAATCTCTAATTGTACTCTGGTACTTTTTCGACACAAACTTGAAACATTTTGTTGGATAATACACGGCATCGCTATATGAGCTTTTTGATCTGATAGAATTATGTAGAAGCAGTGGTCGAAAATACATCTCAACCTTTTCAAAGGTTCAATTTTATTTGTTGAGATTTTTATTTATGATCATCTCTCAATAGTTCATAGTTCATAGTTCTTTTATTTTATAATTATACTCAGTAAGATAAAAAATCTTATAAATTAGAGCAAATTTCAGTATCTAAATACTATTTTTACAAAATTTGTGCTTTGAGTTATAAGTGGAAAAATGTACATTATGTATTAAATAATTTATATTAAGATTATTTAAGTATTATCAAAAGAAAAAAAAACTAATAATATATAGGAACATTCAAAACCTAGCGTCTTCCTCATCACCATCATAATCATCAACATCACCAAACAAGCACAGAGCTAGGAGAAGAATTCTCTTAGCGTTTTTCCAAACATGGTCGGGCTGCTTATAATTTTAACAGAGCGAGGGAGGGAGTTCCATAAACGAATAGAATGCACCTAAAACTGCCGTTCAGATACAAGGAATGTGTAACGTACTGGGATTAGGTCGCATGATCTTTCAGAACGCGTAAAATTTATTTTATTATATAAGTATTCAGGCTGATGCGACTGTATGATATTGTGAAGCATGGTTCAGGTTCTTAACTTGAATAGATTATCAAGTGACATGCCATAGATAGACTTCGAAAAACTTGAGATGTAGTCATATCTCCTAAGACCATAAACATAACGCGTAATACTGTTGAATGCAACGTTGAGTTTTCGCTTGTGTTCGGAGTCACAATTGCTAAACACCTCGCAACAAAAAAGCAAAAGGGGTACTAATAAGGTTTTGGCCAATATTAGGCGTGTTTTTAAAGGCATTATGTGATGAGACACCCAGAGTAATCGCAGACCTCCATAGACCTTACCTAGTGTTTGATTTATATGGGTTATGGGTGTTCCAACTTAGCGTTTTATTAAATGTAAGCCCAAGATTTTTTACAGAATCAACGAACTCCTGGTTATTAAAAAAAATTATTTTCGATTTCGGTCAGTGAGGAACTTTTATTTTATGTTTTTAAGCCTAGTACGCAGCTGAAGCGAAACGAAAAATTTTGAAGTCTCCAAAGTCAACAGTTAACTATGTCCATATTTTGTTGCTAATCAGTTACGGCAATTTTAATTTGTTTGCTCCGTTAGTTTTGAAGTTATTGAAATTTTTTGCTCAGTGCATGTGAACTTAGCGAAGTACCAACCCTGGATCAAATCCAAACTAGGTCCATATTTTGTTGCTAATTACTTACCTTACTTTTTTTTTGCTCCCGTAATTTTTGTGTTTTGGTTATTTCGCTCAGTTTAAATGAACTTAGCGAATCCAAAATAAGTTTATATTTTAGTGCTAAGTTAATATCAACTTATCGAATTCAAACTAGGTTTATTTTTTTTGTTACAATTTTGTTGCTAATTAGGTGCGGCAACTTAGATTGTGTTGCTCTATCATTTTTGCAATTTGATTCGTTTCGCTAAGTTGATATGAACTTAGCGAAACATTTATTTTTAATTTATTTTTGTTTCTACAAAAATCCCAATTTACCTTCAATGTAAGTTGGTAAGCAGGTACCTAAACAACCTAAACTGAAAGCGCACTGAGCCTATGTAATTTTGAAAGATGACTTACCTAAATTATTGATAGAAAGAAAAAAAAAAAAAAACATTTTGATTTCTTCTTAATGCGCAAAAAGAAGACCTTAAATCAAAAAACCTAAATACATACAAAATTTGCTTGAATTTCTCCTAAACGTCCCGTAGGGTACACAAATGACGATTTTTAGTATGTATATGTAAAGACCTCAAAGTGGACAGAGAAGAAGTTTATTGGAATAACCAAGGTTAATTAAAAAAATGTGTAGGAAGGACTTTTAGCACTTAAAAAAAAACACAAATTTTGATTTTTAAGAGTTTGGTAATTTGAAAAAAAGTTTTTTGTCATAATTTTTCCATTAAGGGTGGGCTAACGAGAAAAAGTAATGGAATTTGTTGGAATTACCATGGTCAATTAAGAAAGGTTTAAAAAGTACTACTACATATATTCGTGAACTGAAATCACCTCACACGCCATTTTATATTTGTCGTTACTTTTGAAAAAAGTTTAGAAAGATTTTAATAAGCATTTAGCTTTCCTGTGGCAAACCAAAAAACCAATGATTTTTGCTATTGAAAAAATATTTGTATTTTGTGGTTTTTATGTTGAAATTAAACAAATCAACTTAAGCTTCTTAACAGGAATGTTATATGGACTTCATTCAATCAAGTAAGAATTCTCAGTCAAATAAATAACAATTGAAAAGCAGTGCAAACACCAGTGCATTTACTTTTTCTAAATTATAAATTTAAAAAGTCACTGTGGTGTATGCGTACTTTTTGTTTTAAGGTCAATAAAAAATAATGCTTCTATAATTTGTAAACTAAGGGTAGGACGCTCGAAAATAAAAGTTGCGCTATCCTGGGCTAACGTTGGGCAAACGAACCACAGTGCATAACCAACAATTTTTACACCGAATAAAAAAAAAAAAATATATATTTTGTGAGTTTTGATTTGAAAAAAAAAAAAAAATAAAATAATAATTCCGTTATAATTTTGGAACTAAGGGTTGGCTAGCGAAATAAAATTTTGGGCTATCCTAGGCTATTGTGATTAAAAGTTTTGCGCGCATGTGTTCATAACACGTATTTATTTTTCATGTTCTTGAAAACTTGACGGTTATAATAATTTTCAATCAAATAACAAAAGTGATACCTAGGACTCATCTATGTATATCATAGAAGAGCAACAAAAAACATTATTTTTGTATATTGCAAGTCTTTTGTTTGGAAAAAAGCAAAGTTCCAATTCTTAAAAACGAGAAATGTATTTTTATTATTTGTGGTAACTCAGTAGGTTCTTAGCTCAGGAAAATTTTGCACGTAAGACAACAACACATACAATAGTCGGAAAAAGTATTTTGACAAAATGAACATTTTTCTAACTGATGCGAATAATCTGTAATGGTTAAATATAAAATAAGGAAGTTGACGGTTATTTAATAAGTATATTATGGTGAATCTCATGATGGTCAATGTCAGTCATATAGTTGTCATATTATGCTTCGAGGCTGCATTTTTTGTATAAAAAGTGCTAATTTTTGAGGGAAAAAAGTATTTTTACAAACGTTCTTTTTCAATGTTGGTAAGGTAATTAATGCATTTTACGTGTTTCAAGCACGTATAAAACTGACAGACTTGTTTAGGCTCCAATTTGTAAAAAAGTGGGAAAACGGCGGAACCAAACATTGAAATTAGTACATCTTCTGTTGCAAGTCATTATTTCGGGGTGTCTGTTAAAAAAACAACACAACAACAAAAAATCTGTGAAGAACTGAATTTATCGCGGGAAACTATAAATTACCAAATATGAAAACACAAAAATATAATTATACTATTTAAAATTTACCACAAATGGACAAAAAATGAAAAAAATGCACTAAAAAAAAATAGACGCATTTTGAAGAATTCACTTTAAATCGCGGATTGACTCCAAAAAGTCTGATTTTGGAAATGCCATTCTTTCATCAAAAACTTTGCTAACAAAATTACATTTCGCATTGAGCTCGAAGAAGACAATTTTGCCATATTTATGGGAAGATAATACAGTACTTCCCTCATAAAACAAAAATTGAAAAAAAAAACAGAATTTTCAAAGGAACATATTGGTATGCTTCGCTAAGTTCACAAGAGCTGAGCGAAAAATTTCAATATCTCCAAATCTAACGGAGCAAAAACATTAAAATTGGGGAGCAACAAAATCCAAACTGTCGTAACTAATTACCAACAAAATAATAAACTACTTACTCCCAATTGGATCTGTCTGTGGGGCCTGAGGAATCTGAATAAATTAATAAACTATTTGCGGAGCGAGGTTGAAAAATTTCCAAAAATCCACACCAAGGTAGGGTTCCCATGCGTCCGGGTGTTCCCGGACAAGTACTCTTTTTTGGCTGTGTGGGGGACGCACAGTGGGGCAACCCATATGGCAATGTTGGAAACAATTCAAAAAATAAAACAAAAGATATCGGTGTTTTTTGTTAGTTTTCCGTTATATAACATTCCTATGCATCAAAACCACACTCATTTTATCTTGGTGCATGATTTCTCACTCTAAAACGAGCACTTGAAGTTGCCACATTAGTTGCATTTTAATTGTGTTGTAAAAAAAATTAACAAAAAGGTTTAATGTTCAACTAGCTGCCATTTTTGTTTAAATAACAGTATAATTCTGATTAAACATGGAATCGAAAGATTCGGTTGTATATTTTATCATTAAAATAAAAAAATTTAAATCAATGAATTATTTTGCTCTATTTTGTATTAAATGTAGAGTGTTTAAAATTGTTTGTTGGAAATTAAGTTATTTTCTAAAAACTTTAGCTTAAAGTTAGTTTCCACACACTTCCACATCGAGATATTAGTATTTTCATATGCCTTGAGTTATTATCTGTGGAATTCTAAAAAGAAAGGGTGCTCATATTTGCTCCATTTTTTGTTTTAGTTTTTTAAAGTACATCCTCAGTATATTTTAAAAGCCTTACTTTTTGATCCAGCTTTATTAGGAAGGTTCTTATTTTTGAGATATATATAATTTTTTGCTCCCATAATCTCATATGGTTTAAAAAAATAAGAATTTACATTCCTCAATGAAAGTTCCTGACTTAATTTTAACCCGTTTTTCCAAGGAACTGAAGTTTCTTATGGGAACAGTATGGGATTTTAGTCCTTGCCTTTAATAGTAAACTTTAGAATCTAACGTTAATATTGCATACTTTACTATAGCACTACAAACAAATAGATTATCTCACTTCCACATTAATTTCATCCATCAAAAAAAGTAAAATAAAAAACGTTGAAAAAATGGTCAAAAACTTTGGGGCAAAATAAATATTTTTCCCCTTTATTTTTTTCCCGAAATTTTTGCACACTAACATAAATCAATCTCACCTATAAGAACTATAAGTTTCAGATTTTTTGTAAGCTTTCAAGAAATCCTAAAAAAAAATACCACTCAATAATACTCCTACAAAATAGCTGTTTTTCAAAAATTCACGTTCTACGACAAACCGTTGTAAAAAAATAATTTTTTTCTTACCATGTCATTTTACCCCTATTTACCCTATGTAATGATTGAATTTTTAGAAATCCTTTCTCAGTGTTCACTTTCAGGATATAAACTTTTAAATAAACTATATTAAATTTTTTCTTTTGGCGTCATATGAAATAAGATGAAACTCCAATCTATACTACATAGCTAACGGCAAGTGGAACGTGAGGAATAGTCATCCTTTTTCGTATTTGCAGCACGGGTTCATCGATTTATAACATTTTACCACGTCACAAATATAATTCAGCCAACTAAATTTCGCAAATGAATTAATTCCAACTTTTGGGGTATCTTGCCCCATTGTGGGACGTCCGGAATAGTTTCTATCAATTGTCCGGGATTGTACTCTTTTGAAGCCTTTAAAAATCTCACTTTTTGTATGCTACTCTTAATTCATTCCTTATTCAAAAAAAGAATCGAGTTCATTAAAAGCGAGGCGTTTTTATTTTGGTCTATTATCTGCTCAATTCTTTTTTGTGTTCTGTTCCAATATAATCAAAACTCAAAAATGTGCGTATGAGGTACTGGTTAGTGAATTCTCTGACCAACAAAAATTTATTTTAATAATTTACTTAAATTTTATTATTTATTACAGTAGGTACCTTATTGTAAGACTCAAGGTGCAAAATTTTAAACGATTAAGAGCCAATTTTTCAATCTTCTAATAAACAGTCAGTTAACTGTTCGATGAATAAAGTTATTAGACTCATAAACAATCAGATAAAAACATTGAATTTTTCAATCAAAAATAATTTATTCTACAGAATAACAAAAACAAAAATTGTCAAATTCAAAAATATTTAAAATTAAACGTGTAGGACCAGGTTTTCGTAATTGATGTTTGTGGGTGTGACTACACACTATTGTGTAGTATCAGTTCTCAAATTATCTGTCACAAATCTAGAAATCGCAGCTTTGTTTATTTATTCTGAGGCGCTTATACTGTCCGAAGACCGTAGTAAACGTTGAACAGATAAACGAACAAAGGTATTAAACAAAAAGAAAATTGATTCACCAACAAAGATGAATGAAAAGATGTTTTGTTGTATTTTAAAATATGAATATAAACAATTTTATTGATAAAATAATTGAGAAATTTAAATTACGTTAAATGAAAATAGTTGGCAACCATAAACTGCGTTGAACTACTTTTTGTAAAATATTTAGGCGCTTTGAAGAAAACGTCGTAAATAATAAAAAACAATTAAATTAAGTGTCATGACACTTTTTATATATAATAATCTGGTCTACAATTCTTGCATTGAAAATTTTTTGATAAGACTTACCGTTTTGCTGAAAATCGTGAAAAACCAGTTTTTGTGACCTTTTGACCCCTATAACTCTTAACGCGGACACGATATCAATGTCGATTTTTCACATCTTCATAACAAAGCCGTCATTAAGCTGTATACCAAAATTCAGCCCAGTAGGAATTTTTCCGCAGATAAAACCTAAAATTACTGGACTAACTGTTTATTAGAAGATTTAAAAATTGGCTCTTAATCGTTTAAAATTTTGAGCAATTGGATTTTAATGGAATTTAAAATTTTTTTTACTGTAACTATGTACATTCCAACTTTTGTAATATTAGCTAAAATTTTTACTTTTATTTTTTTTTTTGTGAAAAAAATAAGAAAAAATTGCTACGGGAACAAGGGTTAAAAATGTGATTTTTAGTTAAATTTTGAAAAGATTGTTCCGCTTTTTTTTGTTTTTTATAAAACTATGCATTCCTTTTGTCCTAGATTTGAACTCTTTTTTGTGTCCTTATTTGTCCGGGAAAGTCCGGGATTTTACATCTCGATTACTAGTTTCGTCAAAATATATCTGGCAACCCTACACCAAGGTAGAGCTTATGGTCTAAGGTCGGAAACATGCATATCACGAATTTGCTCGTGATTAAAAAGACACTCATGGAGTGTTGATCTAGGCATTTGTCTACCTACTTCTTATAGTTAAGTCTGGTTGAAGTTGTCTGTCCAGAATTTTTTTCACTTCTTTAGTTGTACGTTTGATGGTTTCGTTATATCCTCGCTATCCGGGGAGGAACGGTCTCCGCATAGCAAATCGCTCCTTTGTCGGTTTTTACGACTGGATCACACGATCGAAAACTTTCCGGGCCGGAGCATTGTTGTCCATGCGCTGCACGCGACCTAGCCATCTCAGGTTCTGCACCTTCACTCTCTTGGCTAGGTTCGCGTCCTTGTACAACCCGTAAAGCTCGTTGTTGTATCTTCTTCTCCAGTCACCATCAATGCACACGGGACCAAAAATCACACGAATAACTTTTGTCTCGAAACAATCCAGGATGTTTTCATCCGCCTTCGTTAAAGTCCATGCTTCTGCACCATATAGCAGGACTGGGATAATAAGGGTATTATACACACAGGGACACCTTAGTTGCTCGAGAGAGGGCTTTGCTGGTCAGTTGCCTTCTCAAACCAAAGTAGCAGCGGTTGGCAAGAGTAATTCTCCGTTTGATTTCAGCGCTGATGTTGTTGTCGGTGTTTTTAGCGGAGCCCAGGTAGACGAAGACGCGGCTTTAAAATCGATAAACAGGTGGTGGGTGTCGATTTGTTGTTCTTGGGTTTTTTCCAAGATCTGCCATAATGTGAATATTTGGTCGATGGTGGACTTTCCTGGTCTAAAGCCACCCTGATAAGGACCTATCAGATTGTTGACGACAGAGAGGATCTTATATGAGATGGTAAGGAGGCTGATTCCTCTGAAGTTGGCGCAGGTTAGAGGGTCTCCTTTCTTAAGGATCGGGCATACGATGCTGAGGTTCCATTCTTTCCTTTGACCATATTCGGCAGATGAGCTGGTGCATACTCTTAACTCCTAACCGGGTCATCTCCTGCTGCTTTAAATAGTTCGGCGGAAAGGCCGTCCCCCATCCATGGGGATAAGCCTTGTCGTCCCAACGAAGGAGTGTTCCCACCAAGGCACATTCAACAAATGACGGTAGCGGAAGAATTCATTTTTAGAATCAACGGTAGCAGTAAGGCCGAACTACTTGGTGAACACCTTATACGAGCTACTCAGACGTATTCAGAGCACAGGTCTATGAGGAGCGGCTTAGCCAACCTCTCGTCCTTGGAGTCATTAAAGGGCCTGGTCCTCCAGGTTGAGAGCTTCTATCTTAATATTTCAGAAATTCCCGTTTTTAACTGGAAGCCTCCTAACTTTGCCACAAAGTAGTTCGAAATATGTAAGATATCCAGTCAAAATGAGATTTGTAATTAATCTCTCCAAAGGATAAGGTAAAGCACATAATATCCAAAGTTTTCAAGTGCATAAATTTAATTTTATTTAAACTTAAAAGAAACACATATAGAAATGAAGAGAATAGCATTTTTTTATCATACCTACTACGTTATTTCTAAGCCGCTGCGCTGGTAGACTTTTTTTGCAACAAGTTTCTTACTGAGTCGATACAATTTAAATTTGAAGAGCTAAATATTGAGAAATACCTTGTCTCCTTCAATATAAAATGGATTTGATTGAGACTCTGTGTGAAATAAATTAGCAATTGAATTTGCCCAAAGTACCTTACCCCATGAATTTGCGGCTTTCTAAAAATAAGCTCATAAAACGTAAAGGAAAAACATTTTTTTTCCCTGACTTAAACGCTTAACTATTTTGAATTTCGTAATTTTATATTCATTCTGTTCCCCAAGAAATGATTTGAAAAGCATCTCAGCACAATTCCACATTTAAAGAAATTCCATGTTTAAAACCCTCTATCGCATACTAACCCATATATGGTTTATCGATTTCATATCGATTATATTGCACCAAATGTCAAAAAGAAAAAAACTATAATAAAACTATGTCTATTTTTTTACAATTAACCGGTTTTTATTATTAGTAAGAGAGTCGTGATTCTAAAATAAACTCATTGTTTCAAGAGCATGTGTAAAGTGCAAATCAGTCATTAAAAGTGTGTACTTTTCAAGTGTTTTTTTTATAAGTTTTTTTTTTATAAGTTTCATTTGTATTTATTATACTTTTATATGTTTACGAAGTCTGTTTTTTGTTTTTATAATAATTTTTGTCTTTTTTTGGCGTTTTTTCCAAAACACCATATATGGGTTATCATTTTTTTTTTTTTTAATGAATTCGAAGACTTTCTATTGAAAAACATAAGCAATCGTTTTTTAATATTTTATTATTGAGAAAATTTTATGTCAGAAATTTTCTGATTCGTAGGTATTTTCAACGTTGTACAAACAAGACCTGTTTTGTATACATTATTTATCACTATTATTATATAAACCAATAAACTCTAATACACAGAGAAAAATATGACCCGCTAAAAACTAAGAGATTGCCATATTGTTTTACCGTCCATACATTTTATAAGGAAATCTTATTAAAATCAACGATTAATAAGGTTTTTTTAAGGAGATTTCTTATTATTTTTATAGAGAAAATCTTATTAAAATTTGACTGAAAAGTTGATTTTTTTTGCATCTTAGCACTAGAACAAAAATCGCAATCAATATTTTCATGGCAGGTTGGTTCAGGTGGTAAGGTGGGCGACTAATGATTTGAAGTCTCCAGTTCGATTCCCAGCCTGGTCATGTTTTTTTTTATTTTTTTGCAGATTTTAAAACAATAAGGAAAACCCGATTGTTTTAATAAGGTTTCCTTCTTGGATGAAAACCATAGAGAAATCTAATTGTTTTTGTTCTATTTTATGTGGTCTATTTTTCTCTATGTACTATGTTTCCACCTACGCTAAATCCGAGATTTAGCTAAGTAGATTTAGAATAAATCTCAAGATTTATTTTAAATCTACTTCGCTAAATCTCAGATTTGGGTTCAGCTACCCTAAATCTAAGATTTTCACTTACTTTCAATCCGAGATTTAGGATAAAACTCGAGATATATGCTAAATCTACTTAGCTAAATCTCGGATTTAGGATAGGTGGAAACGTAGTATAATACTTTCTATGGAAAAAAAAGTGTGTAAATGTTGTAACTGGTGATTTCATTCGAAGTGATGACGATCTAGCTTCAGATTCTGGCTCTTTTTAACATCAAACAAGCCATCTCCGAGCACTTATGCAAATCTGTGAAACCTACAATGTCACAAAAAAGAGGATGCCCTTCAACTTTGGCAGGCGATCAAAGCAGAGATGGAACAAAACAAAGCTGAGGGAGTTATACAAGTCACGGAAGTCCAGTCCCATCTAATCCCGAAACTCCAATTCACTCACAACAACCAAGGGCAAAAGCCGTTGCATTCAGTGCGAACATCGCACATTGGGGCCTACTATAGGTATGGGAGGGATACCCAAAAGTCCATTTCTCAAATTATAACTTTTACGTTTTTTTTGTTTTATTTCATGAGTATATGTTCTTCCCTATCTATTTCTAAGTTTGAAGTTTGATACCATTGATTTCATCCAGTTTTAGTGGTTAATCATGGATATAATTTTTTTCTTCGTATAAAGTGAAAATAAAAATAACTAAAAATTATCAGCTATGGGCCAAGGTTAGTAGAGTTCACTGAAGTGTTTGTTAAAATTATACTTTATAAAATATCTGAGATATTTGAGGCTAAAGTCGGAGGTCTTTTTTCGAGAAATTATCGATTTTCTTGGAAATGCGCAAGGTTCTTTTAAAACTATTGCCTGTTTATAATGCATAGGGATGAAATCAATGGTATCAAACTTTACACTTTGATGCTTCACTTTTTCAGCTGTTGTGCTTAATTGATGATATAAAGCTTAGAAATAGATAGGGAAGAAAATATACTCATGAAATAAAACAACAAAAACGTAAAAGTTATAATTTGAGAAATGGACTTTTGGGTATCCCTCCCATATAGTAGGCCCCAGTGTGCATCGAAACATCGACCATTCTCTGAATGGCAAACAAAAACGCCAATATATCAAATTTGCGGACTTAAGGGGTAATAACACCTTGTAAACCACGAAATCGAGAGTCATTTTCATCAGCGTATAAAACAAAGAAGAAATATTATTTTCTTTTGGTGTTTGTTTAGTTTAATTAAATATATTAATAGGTAACAGAATAGGCTAATGTTAAATTTTGTAATGATGTGAAATTTTTTAAATGGCGGTGTAGTTCAGGATGATAGTAAAATCCTGTGCTCCCATCGGGCGACCAACTTACTCCTACAGTTTTTAACCGATTGGACTGAAATTTTGTGTGGAGCTTAAAAATACTATTGTCTAGTGAAGTACGTAGGATTTTTTTGAAATATTAAAATTTAACGATTTTATAGTCTTTTTTTCAACGAATTTTGTTTTTGGAATGAAATAATTTTTTCAAACTAATGCCATTTCTTTTAAAACTAATAATTCAAAAAAATCCTACGTACTTCACTAGGGAATAGTATTTTTAAGCTCCACACAAAATTTTAGCCCAATCGGTTAAAAACTGTAGGAGTAATTTAGTCGCCCGATGGGAGCACAGGATTTTACTATCATCCTGAACTTCACCGCCATTTAAAAAATTTCACATCATTAAAAAATGTAACATTAGCCTATTCTGTTACCTATTAATACCTATACTTAATTAAACTAAACAAACACCAAAAGAAAATAATATTTCTTCTTTGTTTTATACGCCGATCAAAATGACGCTCGATTTCATGGTTTACAAGGTGTTATTACCCCTTAAGACGTATTGTGTACGTGTAGAAAATGGAAGGTGTTCTTCTGCAACAATGATAAAAGAAAGTGTGTTTGAATAAATTCCAAGAATAAGGAAAGTCCAATGTAATAAAAACATACCTTGAATGCATACTAAACCATATGTGCCCTTGATTATGAAAGTGGACTAAGTCACTTTTTGCATTGATTAAAGAAAAACTTACATAATAATTTTCTTACATCGATTTAATTGTATTTCTTTTATGAAATCACTGAAGGAGCAATACAAAAATTTTAAACTTATAACTGCAATTTCGCGTTCAAATAAACTTTCCGCCTTAAGTAATAATTATTTTTAGGCTAGATTTGATGCCATTTTTAGGAGTGACTTAGTCCACTTTCATAATTAAGGGCACATATATGGGTTATTAATTTTTTGTTGGAAATCGTCTTGCTGCATGCTAACCCATATATAGTTTATGTTTCTAAAAATGTATATAAATATGTTTAAAAATAAAAATTTCTATGTAATACCTTTTTTCAACCCCTAATAAAGCTAAAAAATTGTTAAACAAATTTTTATTTCATTTCGTTCATAATTCATGCAGTAAAGGGTTAAGTAAAATTATTGGTGAAATGGAATTGAAGGTAAAAAAAAACAGGGCTGGTACAAAACAACCTTTGAGTCACAAAATCGTACCATTTTATGGTATTGTAACGATGAATTACCGAACTACTTTTAAGATAAAAGTCTGAACACACTACCTGCTACAGTAAAGGTAGAAATGTGAACGGACCTTTAGTAATTAAGAAACTACCCTCTGAACGCATCCAAAGAAATTCCCTCGACTGCTGAATATCCCAAAATATCCCACTGGACTGGAAGTATGAAGCGCCCCCTCTTGGAAAGGAAGCTTCGAGAAGCAAAGACGAGAACCTTCGAAGACATTCTCGAATTCCGAATTTCAGGTATAAAAGGGCAGCGTGGACACCGACCGGATACAGTTTAATCTTGAATGTGAAAGAGTACAGTACAAAGTGAAATAAAGTGTTGGAAATTGTTAGTAGTAAATAAAGTGATTGAAAAGTGTGTTTGTTTGAGCGAATAATAAAAGTAAATTGATTTGAAATAAAGTGTGTTCTTATTTGAACGGAAAGATAAGTGGAAGTTAAAATAAACGAAATAAGTTTTATTGTGAACCCGGAATAAAACATTACATTGGTGTCAGAAAAGTGGAATAAAACTTATTTATTTGTGCGAATCAGATAATTTCGCGAATAAAATAAAAAGTGCGCGTGTGTTTTAACAATAAACAAAGTGTAAAACATTTTGAAATAAGTAAAAGTGCTCGCGTTTTGAAAAGTTAAAATGGGTAAGACATTGAATCAGTTAAGTTTGACTGAGCTGAAGGCGGAATTAACTAAACGAGGTCTTCCTACTGCTGGATCGAAAAATGACCTCATTATTCGCCTGCAGGATTATTTAACCCAGAAAAACGAAGATTTGGATACATTTCAATTCGAAGTTGAAATGGTAGAAGAACGAGTAAGTACTAGTTCCGATATGTCATCCATGATGGCTGTTCTCCTTGCAAAATTTGAAGAACAGAAAGATCAAATGGAACAGCAACGTAAAGAACAAAAGGATGAACAGAAAAATCTTCTTGAACAAATTGAGACACAACGCAATGAACAAAGAGAACAAATGGAACAACAACGAACAGAGCAAAAGAGTGAACAACAGAATCTTCTCGAAAAAATTGAGAAACAACGTACCGAGCAAAAGAGTGAACAACAGAATCTTCTCGAAAAAATGGAGAAACATCTAGAAGAACATCGCGATGAGCAAAAGAATCTTCTAGAAGAACAGAAAAATCTTTTAGAGGGAAAGCTTGGTGATTTCGAGAAGAAGTTCACTGCTCTTGACGAGCGTGTTGAAGAAAACAAAGAAAAGCTGTTGGCAATGGACACAAAGTTCGAAGAGAAATTCCAAGACATTACTAAAGAGTTGGACAAGGTTCGAAAAATTAAGGCCCGAGAAAGTTCTGGTGAGTATTCAAAGAAGAAGGAAATGCATCCACCAACCTTTGATGGACAAAGTTCTTGGTCGATCTACAAGAAACAGTTTGAGGCAGCTGCCACAACAAATGGCTGGGATGACGAAGACAAATGTATAGCGCTGACTCTTGCTCTTAGAGGTCCTGCTGCTGAGTTGTTACAAACTTTACCACCAGAAAAGAATGGTAACTTTAACGCTCTTGTCCAGGTCATTGAAAAACGCTTTGGAGATGGCCATATGCAGGAAGTCTTCCGCGTCCAACTCAATACAAGAGTCCAGAAAAGAGGAGAAACTCTGCAACAACTCCAAGCAGATATTGAAAGGTTAGCTCATCTGGCATATCCGACAGCAGGAGACGACATTATCAATCAGTTTGCGACAGAAGCCTTTGTACGTGCTGTATCTGATATAAACCTTCAGCGAGCAATTCGAACAGCTGGAAAACGTTCCCTTCCTGAAGCATTAGCGTTTGCACTCACTATAGAAGCAGCAGAACAGGCTTCTCAAGGCGTTCATCGGGTAAGAGAAGTTACAGTGGAGGAATGCTCTTGTCAAAAACTCGCATTCCAAAGAAACCAGCGAGACGGAGCTGCTCGATGCTGGAACTGTAACAAGACAGGACATCTCCAGCGGCAGTGCAGATTGCCACCAAGAAGAAATGCTTGCCAGCACTGTGGAAACAGGAATATTGCCCAACAACAGGTAAGCGATACAACCAACACTCATCCTCAACTTGATTCCCATTCGGGAAACGAGTAAGAACCAACTTCGAGGGGCAGAAGCTGGTTTCTGGTATCGATGGCCCCAGAACCACAATTCAAGTCTCACAAACTAAACGAGACAACAAAAGTCTGACAGTAGAGGCAACCATAAACAATAACCAACACGTGGCTACAATTGACACCGGTGCCACCGCCTCTATTGTACGAAGAGACTTGGTAAAGATGACGTGGCTACATAACATCAACAGCTATCGTCTGAAGACCGCCACAGGAGAAGCAGCAAGAGTGTACGGAGAAGTTCGTCTTGAGATCCGTATAGCAGAACTAAAGTTTTTACATGTGTTTTTGGTGGCAGATATATGTGACGAGTGCATCATTGGAATCGACTTTATGAAGGAGCATGGAATCATTTTGGATATCGGTAATCAAGTCCTGAAATACAGAAATGTAGAGATTCCAATGGTCTATGGCAGCGAAAACTCAACAACAATTAGAACTGTCATCAAAGAAGACATGTGCCTGCCTCCTTCTTCAGAAGTTTTTGTGTGGACGAAGTTAAAGGGGAACTGTGGAAACCATCGATACCTCATGGTCGAACCAGAAGTTGAGCAGAGTTCCGAAAACATCATCATCGGGAAGACTCTTGTGGCACCAAAGAACAACATGGTACCTGTACGGATACTTAACATCAAACCGTACCCAATCAAGCTTAAGAAAGGAGAAGTTGTTGGGCAATGTGAATCTGTGTCCGCAATAACTAAGATCAACGAGATGGACACACAGATGACTATGAACTCTGAGAAACTAAAGACTCAAATTCTCAAATCAGACAACTTGAGTCAACATCAGCTTAATGTTGCTGGAAGGCTTCTTCATGAATATGCTGATATCTTCTCTTCACCCAGCGGGCAATACGGCCGAACACAACTGGTGCAGCATCGAATCGATACAGGAGACGCTAGGCCGATTCGTCAACCAGCAAGACGTCTCCCCTTGGCCAAACAAAGTGAAGTTGAAGAAATGATATCGACAATGAAGAAAGACGGGCTGATCGAAAATTCCAAAAGCCCTTGGGCATCACCGGTAGTTCTCGTCAAAAAGAAGGATGGAAGCACTCGATTTTGTGTCGACTACCGCAGGCTGAATGATGTGACGAAGAAAGACAGCTACCCACTGCCAAGAATCAGCGATACTCTAGATGCAATGGAAGGAGCACAATGGTTTTCGACTTTGGATTTGAAGAGTGGCTACTGGCAGGTAGAAATCCATCCAGAAGATCGAGAAAAGACGGCTTTCTCCACAGGAAATGGTCTGTGGCAGTTCAATGTCATGCCGTTTGGGCTATGTAATGCCCCAGCTACTTTTGAGCGCTTAATGGAGTGCGTTTTAAATGGATTAACCTGGAAATCTTGCCTAGTCTATTTGGATGATGTCATCGTTTACGGGAAAACATTTGATGACCATTGTGAAAACCTAAAGGCTGTATTCCAGAGGCTACGAGAAGCACATCTTAAGTTAAATCCAAAGAAATGTGCACTTTTCAAGACCGAGGTTAAATATTTGGGGCATATCATCTCATCCCAAGGAGTAATGACTGATCCAGAAAAAGTTGACACTGTGAAGAATTGGCCAACCCCTCAGGACAAGCATCAACTTCGGAGTTTCCTCGGTCTGGCAACGTACTATCGACGGTTCGTGAAGGATTTTGCGAGAATCGCCAAAAGCTTGCACCAGCTTACGGAGAAGGGTAAACCCTTTAAATGGTCAGGTGAGTGTGAGAAAAGCTTTCAGGAACTGAAGCTACGGTTATGTGAAGCTCCTGTGTTGGCCTATCCGACTCCAGGCAAACAATTCATCATTGACGCAGATGCAAGTAATGTTGGAGTTGGTGCTGTTTTATCGCAAGTTCATGACGGAGAAGAAAAGGTCGTTGCCTATTTCAGCAAGGTACTCTCGAAACAAGAAAGAAACTATTGCGTGACCAGAAGGGAACTTCTAGCTCTGGTATTGGCAACAAAGCACTTCCATAAGTACATCTATGGACAGAAGTTCCTTCTTCGCACAGATCATGGTGCACTAAATTGGCTTTTGAACTTCAAAAATCCAGAGGGTCAAGTAGCAAGATGGATCGAGATACTCCAGACGTATCAATGTCAGATTCAACATCGAAGAGGAAAGCTACATTCAAATGCAGACGCATTATCTCGGCGCCCGTGCAAGCAAGACTGCAAGCATTGCACACGGCTAGAGGAAAAGGAAGTTGTCGCTGTAAGAAGAACGAGAGCTGATCCCATTTGCGGCTGGAGTAATGAAGAACTCAGGATGGCCCAACAGGAAGATTCGGACATCGAACCCATCCTTGCATGGAAGGAACATGAAGAGAAACCAGAATGGGCCGACATCTCCGACCGAAGCCCCAATCTCAAAGCATATTGGGCACAATGGGACTCACTTCATGTGCAAGAAGGGTTACTCAGGCGTAAGTGGGAATCCGCAGATGGTAAATCTTATGTAATGCAACTAATCGTACCTCAGTCAAAGGTTAATGATGTTCTCCGAGAGATGCACGAGGGAACTTCTGGAGGCCATTTAGGCATCAACAAGACGCTGGAAAAGGTACGCCAGCAATTCTACTGGTTACGTATGAGAGAAGACGTTGAAAAGTGGTGCCGAAAATGTGATACTTGTGCCGCTAGCAAAGGACCAGCTAGAAAAATGCAAAGCAAGATGCATCAGTACAATGTGGGCACACCTTTTGAGAGGATTGCAATAGACGTGGCAGGTCCTTTTCCCGAAACCAACAAAGGAAACCGGTATATCCTCGTAGTGATGGATTACTTCAGCAAGTGGCCTGAGGCATTTGCCATCCCAAACCAGGAAACCAAAACAGTTGTGGATAAGATTGTCTTTCATTGGGTGAGCAGGTTCGGAGTACCCATGGAACTTCATTCCGACCAAGGAAGGAACTTCGAATCTAAGATTTTTCAAGAGGTTTGCTCACTCCTTGGCATCAAGAAGACGCGAACAACACCGCTTCATCCACAATCTGATGGGATGGTTGAGCGATTTAACAGGACACTTAAAGAACACCTGTCAAAAGTAGTCAACGATAATCAACGAGACTGGGATCGACATATTCCATTATTCTTGATGGCTTATAGAAGTGCAACACATAGTTCCACTGGACATACACCATCGGAAGTCCTTTTTGGTTCTACAATACGGCTGCCAAGTGAGATAAAATTCGGATGTGTTCCAAATGAGCCACAGGAAATAGATGAGTATGTTGATAACCTGAAAGAAACACTGGCTGACATTCACCAACGGACAAGGACAAATATAAAAGCGTCTAGTGACAGGATGAAAACAAGATATGACGCACGAGCGACAGCAACAGGGTTTCAAGAAGGAGAACTTGTGTGGTTTTACAATCCCCACCGACAAAAGGGACTATCACCGAAGCTACAACAAAACTGGGAAGGCCCTTACACAGTAACAACCAGAATCAACGACGTGGTTTACCGTATACAGAGAGGGGTAAGAGGCAAATTAAAGGTAGTTCATTGTGACCGTTTACATCGTTATAATGGTGAAAGAAGCAATGGAGTTGTTCGGGACGAACAATCCTAAGAGGGGGGCAATGTAACGATGAATTACCGAACTACTTTTAAGATAAAAGTCTGAACACACTACCTGCTACAGTAAAGGTAGAAATGTGAACGGACCTTTAGTAATTAAGAAACTACCCTCTGAACGCATCCAAAGAAATTCCCTCGACTGCTGAATATCCCAAAATATCCCACTGGACTGGAAGTATGAAGCGCCCCCTCTTGGAAAGGAAGCTTCGAGAAGCAAAGACGAGAACCTTCGAAGACATTCTCGAATTCCGAATTTCAGGTATAAAAGGGCAGCGTGGACACCGACCGGATACAGTTTAATCTTGAATGTGAAAGAGTACAGTACAAAGTGAAATAAAGTGTTGGAAATTGTTAGTAGTAAATAAAGTGATTGAAAAGTGTGTTTGTTTGAGCGAATAATAAAAGTAAATTGATTTGAAATAAAGTGTGTTCTTATTTGAACGGAAAGATAAGTGGAAGTTAAAATAAACGAAATAAGTTTTATTGTGAACCCGGAATAAAACATTACAGTATTTATCTTCTATTCCCTATAAATTTAAAACTATCAAAAATAATTTTAATTTTATTTTGGAAATAAGTTAGCTGAGAGGGGGGCCCCCACATTTTTTGCAGCCCCGGGGCCCCCACAGCTTTAAATCCGGCCCTGCTCTGACCGATAAAAATTGGAAAGATAGGACGTTTACATCTCACTCTGCTTCAATGCTTCTTCACAGAGTCAGGAGGCAAGCGGCATGTTGCAGGTGGCATGTGGCAGGTGGCATGCGACAGGTGGCATGTGGCAAGTACATCTTCTAAATGTTGCATGTTATGTGGTAGGTCGCAGGTAACAAGCTTGTCGCTAAGTTCACACGAACTGAGCGAAAAATTTCAATAACTCCAAAACTAAAGGATCAAAAAATTAAAATTTCAACAAAATAGCAACCTAGCTTGGATTCGATCGAAGCACCCTATAAAACAAAAACTACTGGAGCAGCAAAATCGAAATTGTTTTTACTGATTAGCAACAAAATAACAAACTACTCTCAATTCGATTTGAGTAATTCCATGTGAAAAGAATATAGGAAAAATACCTATGTCATAAAATCTTTTTGTGTCATTTTTTAACGGTTCTTTAGCTCAAAATATGAACTTCTGTATATAAATAATCCCCCAAAAAAATTAGCAAGTGAGTAGAATGAATTAATTTCCTAGGTAGGTAGGTAGGTAGAGATGGCGGTCAAGGCAAACCATGTTTGATTGACCCAATTAGCGCAGGATGCGCCGTTTTGATACCAAAACTTATGAAACCTGTGAGTGATAATTGGATTTATTTGAAATACATTTTTTAATTGGTTTTAAAAAAGGGAAAAACAAGTGTTAGGCAGTCCTAAATACACTTTGTTGCATTTAGGAACGAGATCAAGTCTTTGATCTTTGATTCTGAGATGTTATCTATGATATTAAAGAATTCACTCCCCAGAGAGAGTGCTCTATTCCTAGCAATAGCGGGACATTGACATAGGAAATGGAAGACCGTTTCTTTTTCTTGCTGGTCCAAGCAGCTGCGACATTAGGTATTGTGCGGTATACCCAACTTTGCTGCATGTTCCCCTATCGGCCAATGTCCTGTGCACACCGCAACGATTCTGCTGTTTTATGTAAAAATTTGAATCATCAAAATAAAAAATTGCAAAAAAATAGCTTAAGAGCCCCCGCACACTACAAACTTTCTATCGGCCGACAGTTTAGTCCAGAGATACACAAAGGAGATGGGAAACTTTCGTACGTTTTACCCCCCAAAACCCATTTGTTTATTTTGTGTTGTTATAATTTCTTTTGTATTCGTGAATAAATGTGAAAAACACACACAGTGTAGTCAGTGTTTTTACGCATACTTAGCCAAAAATATCCGATTTTTCACGCATACTTATCCAAAAATGTCTGCCGGAGCTTGTAGGCAAACCCGTATGACGTCAGAAGTTTCTCATCTCTTTTGGGTATCTCTGGTTTAGTCGGTCTCTTAATCAGTATGAAAATGTATGAAAGTGCGCACACTACAACGATTAAGTATCGGCCGATCAAAAAGTTTGTTTGATAGAAAAAATAGTTTATTTTGCTACACAATTGCCTTCAAACTAAAATATTTCTTGCCCAGCCGACTATTTAGTCGCCTGCCTGTGCGCATACTAGGAGCCCAACCCGAATAAACTATCGGCCGATAGAAAGTCTGTAGTGTGCGGGCTCTAAAAGTGAAAAAATCATTACGAAACTATTTTAATTGAAAAGATCATAATTTTTTACTTCAAAAATAGTTTTGAAAAAAAAATTAAAAAATGGGTTTTTTAGAAAAAAAAAATAAAATGTGTTTTTCACCTTTTTTGTAATAGATCAGCTTAAAATGGACTAATTTCATTTTTAATAACGGTTTTGGAAAGGTCTATATATTACCCTACAAATGCAAAAAAACATTCATTCAATTATGTATAAAGTCGCAAGAAATATGCAAAAAAGTAATTTAATATCATGTTTTTTTTTTCCTCTCAAAAATTGAGTGATTCTACTCACTTGCTAATTTTTTTGGGGGATTATTTATATACAGAAGTTCATATTTTGAGCTAAGGAACCGTTAAAAAATGACACGAAAAGATTTTATGACATATGTATTTTTCCTATATTCTTTTCACATGGAATTACTCATTTGCGAAAAGTAGGTACTTCGCTAAGTTCACACTCATTTATGAAAGATCAATTAATTCTTTGTAAATTTCAAATAAAAAATTTAACTAATTAGCAACAAAATATGGACCTAGTTTGGATTCGATCCAGGGGCAGGGAGATCAACTGAAGCACCCTATAAACCAAAACTAAGGAGCAACAAAATCGAAAAATAGCAACAAAATAATAAACTACTCCCAATTCGATTTGCGAAAAGTGCTTCGCTTAATTCACACTCATTTTATCAATTATTTATTCTTTTAAAATTGTTACTAAAGTAACGAAAAACTGAAAAAATTTAAATTCTTGAATAAAAATGCGGATAAAACTCTTCTATTGCTGTTTTTTTTAAATCTAAGTATGTACCTACAAAAGAAATTTGATCACCTCTAAAAACCGTTAAAAATGAATTATTATTCAAAGATTAAACTCAAAGAATGAATTCATTTTAGAATAAAACTAAAGTTTCAAAAATCAGCCGAAGCTTTGCAAAAATAGAACATATGTATTTAAGCCGAGAAAATTAGACCATAAGGACTAATTTCCTTAGGAACCCATGGGTTATAAATGACCCCAGTAAAAGAAAAATAAATGTATACCAGTTAGTTAATCAACAACTATTCGGTGATTTAGAATGAAGTCATGTTTTTGCAATAGCACCTATTGTAATATTGTTCCGGTATGTCCTTCCAGACCAATTGATTATTGATATGACACATTCTTGATTACCGAAATGTCTACATCTCAGTTTTCAAAATAATCTTTTATAGAATAAAAACATATCTTGTCTAATAAATTATATATTAATTTTATCTTTTTTTGATTCATAATACAATTAATTGTTATAATAATAAATTATATTCGCAATTACAACAAGATACACAGTGCACAATGTGCTACTTTGGGTACCTACTAATATAATGTTTAAATAGCAATAATAATAATATTATGCTCTGACAATGACAAAAGAAACAACTGAAACTTTTTACTTATTGTTTTGTTTTACTCTTTGATTTATGATATATAAACATTATGTAATGTTCTAAAAATCTATGTTACATGTGAATGTTTTTTTTTATTATTATTTATTCATAATTTTTTGTGTATATAATGATTTCCCTTCTTAATTCTATTATTTCATTATAGAAATATAAATTTTTCATTTTATTAGATTTAACAGATAATGGATATTTTGTTTACGTTATTGTTGGAAATTATTATTTTTTGTTGATCGCATTAAAAACGTTCCCATGTTAGGTTGAAGTAATTAATTACTAAATTGCACTATAGTGTTATGTTATTTGTTATTCAGTGAAAATGTATCTCAATTTCACTTTTTAATTTTAATTTTGTTTTGGTTTCTTTTTCTTGTGGTGGAAAGCATTTCTAAATTAGTTCATGATTTTTACTGTGAACAGTAATAAAGCCGATATCTAATATTTGCATGTGTATATACCTACTATGGGTTCTTTCAGTATTTCTGTAATCAATAAGTAAGTATTTCCGGTATTAATTCTTTTTTTGTTTTTGATTTTATTGAACTCCAATTGTTTTTATTCATATCTGGTCAAATAATTCAAAGAGATGGGGTGCTTTCATAAATGCATGGTTGCGCAAGTCTGACGAATGCAAAGCTTTCATTAATGCAAATGACAAATGTCAGGTGTTCATAAATGTAAAACGCAAATATTTGCAGCGCAAATGTGCAAATGAAAAAATTCCCATGCGCAATGCATTTAAACTTGAAGAAAGAAGGAACATGACGTAAAAAATGATACAGCTTTCCTTTATTTCTCAATTCTATCAAAATTTTGAATGTAAATTCAAAATTCAAGTCAAAATAACAAAAATAGCCGCGAATTTCTTGCATATAATAAATTTGTAAACATTTGGAGAAATGTTTAAAAAAAGATTTTTTTTCTTAAAGGATGGAATTGATTTACTTTGAAGAAGAGGCTGAATTGAAACTTCAAACTTTTTGACAAAAGACCCAAATCAGAAAAAGTGTTCATAAATTCAAAGTAAAATACATGCGCAAATAGTTTTTCTGACATTAGTCTGATCGCAAATGGCCGCATGTAAACAAAGCAACCATGCAATTATGAAAGCACCCATGATTATTATAAACTAAATATGTGTTGTAAATTTCAAAAAAAAAAAACTTAACTAAAAAAATATGTACATAATAAGGTCTGTTTGGGCACTACGTAAAACGGAAATATTTCTCCTTTTTTTCAAAAATAATGTACTACTACACAATTGCCTTGTAGACAGTACACAAACGGGCCTATACAGACATAAGAAAAAAAAAATAGATAAATAGGAAAATAATTGGTACTCTATCTTACACCTTTCTTTCAAAAGCGATTGGTTTAGAAATGACATTAATTTATGGGTAGATGATTTTATTTTGTTTGTGATGGAAAACTACGTCTACGAAGGTGCGACAATAACGCCAGTGTGGTTATTTCCCCAAAAAGACCAGACGCAAATAACGAGAACCGCAATTGATATTGCCATTTGAAATTTAGGCCCATTTCACACATAGCCGCGAACCGGGTAAACGGCCCGGATAGCCGGTTGCTAGGTACACGTTCTTAATTGAAAACGTATAAAGAAAAACCGGCTATCCGGCCATTTAGCCGGCGTGAAATGGGCCTTATCCTTACGTAAATCTTAAAAAAGTGAATTATAGAAATGTTTAATTACACTATAGGCGAATCTACAGTTGAAAGACCAAAAATACTTTTAAACTGTTAAAAGCTAGAAAATTCAACTTATAGTTAGTTCATAACTTACAGATTTGGCTGCGTAAGTTTTAAGGTTTTCGTAAGTTTTTTTCAGTTCCAAATCTTTCTCACTTAACAATTTAAGTAAGCTAGCAAAATTATGTATTTTATTTTACTTACAAAAGTGTTTATGACATTAAATTTTCTAAAATTCGCTTACGTGAGTAAATTTAATATGTAAGTGCGTAATCGACTTGTTTTTGGACTGCGCCGTCTTAGAAGGGTTCGGCTTAATCTGACGCCAAATTTACAAAACAGTTTTTATATAAAACAAGTTTTGGCAATGGTACCAGGTGAAAAAAATACTTCCTCTTGTTAAAATTAAATTTGCTTTTGAACTTTCTTTTTTATAAGCATAAATCTTCGAAGACAAATAAAAAAGAAACTATTTCTAGCACTTGTTATTTTATTTTATTTTATTTTCAAAATATGGTTTAAGGCATTCAATAAATACAATACGAAATTTCAACCATCTTTCATTACTTTATGGCCCTGAAATTTAAGTAGAATATTAAAAGAAAACAATCCAACGCGCTTTTTTTTGTTCTCGTTATCGCTTTCAGGCAACACAGTTGATATATTTTTTGCAACAAATCTAAGACTTCGACGTATGTTTGGCTAGAGCCAATTACCAGTCAAGCGAACGAGATACTCTAGTCTAAAAAGATTACCCTTTTACCATCAAATATTTGAATTAAAGAAAAAAAAAAAAAAAAAAACCAAAATTCAATATAACAAAATAAAACAAATTCGATTCCAACAATTATAAATAAATATATTAAATATTCAAACGAAAAAAAAAATATACATAATATTATAATGTATACAATATTTAAGGAAATAAGCTTAAACAATAATAATAAAATGTATAAAAATCAAATAAATATGTTCACTCCGTGATAATATTTTTGGATAATTCTTTTTGTTTTTGTATAAATTTTATCATTGTATGTATAATTTTTTCATATAAAAAAGATATGTAATATCCCAACTAGAATATTTGTTTGTTTTTATTTTTGTTTGTTTGTATTTTTTATTTTTGTTAGCTAAATAAAACCAAGAAATAAATTGAAACTATTTGGTCAATTGTTTAAAGGGATATATGTATATTATATTGGTATATAAATTTTGTAATGATTTTTGTTTTTTCATTGTTTTTTGATTTTCTTTTAAAGATTCAATATTTTTTTGTGTGTTCTTGGTTCTGGTAAATGTAGTTTTTTAATGTTAGTACTTTTCAGTTTTGTTGTGTTTTGCTCTAACTTTTAATAACCCTAAACACTTTATACTACTCTTATCTTAGTTATATATGTAAAAAAAAACAGTATAAGAAAATAATATGTAAAAAATTTGTTTAATTATACAACTTAATTGCTACTCCTTGTGACATTGTCATGCTTATTTGGCATCTTTAGCAAACGTTTTGTGCGGAACTCATATGCTCGTCGACAGAACATAACTAGTTCTGGATTTGTGCTTTCTGGTACCGCTCGTGGGTTAAAGAAATTGGGCCTTTTTGGTACGATCGAAACGTCTTGCATGTCTTCCTCGGCGGCCCGTAATCTGCGACGGTATCTAGAGAAACAAGAAATTTATTTTAAAATTTGTTTTTGTTTTATTGAAATTATTATTGTACAAATGTACCAAAACTTACCTACAATACTCTCTAAACACCAAGACATAGCACTTATCTTCAATACAAGCCACGGAATTGTGATCACGATGGCGGGATGCATAAACCTCATCAGGGGAATCATTTCTTAAACGGCCCTGTTCAGTATGTTCCGGCCTATAATACCATAGTAGTGACATCATCATTTCTCCTGAAATATTAAAAAAAAAAAAAATGTTAAAGTAGTCTTAAAAAATCTTCGAATGCTTAAAGTTTTGAAATACCATCTTCTGGATTCTCCCATAAATAGGCAACTTTAGCAACATATGGCAATTCATTATCTTCATTGGCCTTAAGCAGCACACAATCTCTGGGTCGGATAATATCTCCCTCAGAATGACGCATAGCAGGATAACATGTTCTTATGACATGTGGATCATCGCTCTGGAAAAGAAAGATACAAATAAGCATACACATTAAAGCGAGTTAATTCAAGAAGACCCTTCCCAGGGCCTGTCTTTTTTTCAAATTGATATGCTTCGATTTCTAGTGTTCGGAGATAAAGTGTCCGGACAATAATTATTATTCGCATTGAAACTTTAAATATTTAACTGAACGGGTTTGCATCTGTAGTTAGTGTTTTAGAAGATAGAGAACGGAAATCTCATAAATCGTTTTCTTATTTTTTTGAAAAAAAAGCAAATCTTTAAATTAAATTAAATAGTCGCACATAATTTGTAATAAAACTAATTAATACCTTGGCTTTTATTAAACAAAAAATTTTGAGGCATATCATGAAAAATGGTTTAAAGAAAGAGGAGTATTAGATGGGAGTGGTTGCAAACTAAAACTTCTGGTAAGGCAAGAAACTTTTTCTCGCTAGTGTTTATGAACTTAACTGCCAAATTGGTACTCAAGCTTTCAACCAATTTTGAACAAATACTAGCTATATGATAAAATTTGGATACAAGTAGGTATCTAATTTAACATTTAAATTTGCCACAAAAAATCAATTATTTATGATCTTTTGTCAAAATATACCGGAAAATACTGGTATTTCATATTCTATTTGCCAAAAGAGATCATTTATTTTTGATCTGAGATCAAATTTCCCAAATCTCGATTTTAAAAGAGATCCTAATCCTAATCAAGAATTTACAAAAACAAATTTTCAAATTTAGTGTGTGAAAGTGGGTGTGCCTTCGTAAATCTCGTAAAAAATCGAGAACTGGGAAATTTTATCTCAGATCAAAAATAAATGATCTCTTTTGGCAAATAGTATATGGGATACCAGTATTACCCGGTATTTTTTTGACAAAAGATCAAAAATAATTAATAATGGAAATTCACATATGTAAGTAACGGGTGTCAGTTCGGCCTTGAAAGATTTGGAAATTTCTTTACCGAGAAGTGAATAATTTCTTTTCTGAGAAGTATTCTAACTGTCATTTGAATAAAGAATATGAAATTGATTTTAGAAAAATTGTATTAAAAAAAAACTTACATTTAGAAAAACAGCACCTTGGAATGGCTCACCCTCCCAACGCCAGCCGTTATTCCATTTCGGCACTACATCAGGTCTCGTTGGCTGAATAGTTTCATCGACCTCAAT
This sequence comes from Episyrphus balteatus, assembly GCF_945859705.1. NCBI lineage: Eukaryota > Metazoa > Arthropoda > Insecta > Diptera > Syrphidae > Episyrphus > Episyrphus balteatus. The sequence continues at coordinate 64,892,487 of NC_079135.1, forward strand.
CGAAATGGAATGTTTATGCTTTGGTCTCTTACGACAACCAAATTTCGAACGTGAACGTATTCTCTTCATGGTTCCATTATGTCTTATGAATCTCGGTATTGCCGGACGCAAAAATACAAACTCAGAAGGCGGTTGATGTGGAACTGATATAGTAGCGTTATTTGAACTCAATGGTGTTGAATCTGTTGTAGCCTCATCGCCTAAAATCTCTGGACTTCCTGAAGCGCCCGCACTTGCAAGGGAACTCTTTGAACAACCATTATTGTTCGCTTCTGAAGAGTTGTTATTATCTGCAATTGCATTCGTTTCGTATTCAATATTTATCGTTCTATTCTGATCAACAAAATCACATCCGGACAAAGGGGCAGGAGTTATGGAATTATCTGGTTGAGTCATTGACAGTAATTTTAACTTATTGTTTTTCCTGTTTACTGTTAAGGACTTTTGTTTTTTGTGCGTTTTAGATTTGTCTGATCCTGATGAAGTTAATGGGAATCTATTTGTTTTTGAGGTAGATGCAGAATATTCTAATCGCTCTGTTCTCAGCAATGATGAAGATGGTTTCTTGGTTTCTGACTTCGAACGCGCCTCTGCCGTTTTAGATTTTTTTAACTTGCGGCCAACTGTTGGACACGAAGATGTGCACCGTGTTTCTGGTTCTGAAAAATAGCCTCTTGCAATCAAATCGCTGGATGCCTCGTTTGCATTCAACACTTGTTGATTGTTATTAAGTAAAAGTGATTGTTTTAGTTTCTCTTTTCTGGCCGCTTGACGCCTTTCAATACGTTGTGCTAACGCTGCAAGGCGTTTCTTTTCTCGAATCTTTTCCTTTCTTTGTTCTATTGCAATCAATTTTTTCTTCCTTATTCTGAGGCTCTTCTTTTGCTGATCTGTAAGCACAAGTTTACGTTTGCGAACGACGCTGTTTCTTGAGGACTTTTTGAACTTGCCAAATCGATTGCGTTTTTCTATCTTTCGACTGAGGCACAGATAAGACTTGGGTTCGGTTTGCTTAATGAGGCTTTTATAACTGTTTGGTGGAGATTTCTTACATTGATTCTTGTGGAATTCGAGAATTTTGATACGCTGCTTCGGCCCATCCAGAGTAGGACTAGTGATTTCAATGTCATCATCGTTTATGACCGAATCCGGACTGGCTACTTTGACATCTTCAGAATTTTCCAATTCTGTTTTGATTTTATTCAAATATTCTTTGTCATCGAGGCTACGAGATAAAACTAATGTCAATTCCTCATCTTTTTCTGTTTTGATTTTTTCTGACTTAATTTTGGTTTCCAGCATTAAGTTGGCAGATGATTCGTTTTCGTGATCAATATTGTTGTTACATTTTGAATGACTAGACAAATTAAGAGCCGGGTCACTTAGTCCATTCGATTGCGGTGCAGGTTGTTGAGTAGTTAACTGCACTGGATTTTGCTGAATTTGTTGTAATCGCACTGGATTGTGCTTGGCAGCTGATCCAGCGTAAACCATTTCCCGAGCCATAGTTTTTCCTATTCGGGCCTTCCTACCGACTACAAGTTGTATGGGTAAAGAATTTTTAGGAGAAGCCGGTGAAACCGTAAGATCGAAAGCTTCAATGGTGCAAACGACATCATTATTGCCAGCATCCATTTTTTCAGACTCTTCTTCCGGCGCCACTACCTTTTCGACTGGCTTTTCATAAGCTAAAGGCGGTGTAGGAGGCTGTATGACTTCCTCCTCATACTGACTACTCTTCGAATCGACATCTATATCCTCGGACTTAAGCTCGGACTTTAAAGGTTTCAAAAGTTCAATTTCATCACACGGTTGCACATGATGATGATGCATAAGCGTATGGTGGTGTGGATGATGCAAAAAGTGGTGATGGGCGTTGGTGGTGGCACTGCCATCGAGACCGACACTTCCATCTGTCGCCACGACCAATTGTTGATGAATTGTATTGCTGGTATTATTTGTAACTGGGCCTCTACTGATATTCAACTGTTGTTGCTGATTACTACTGTTGTTAACATTTACAATTCCACTATTGTTAAGCATAGCTGACACTGGAAGCATATTGCTACTGTTACTCTTCGAGTTCGGTGTCACAGCCGATTTGCTGATCGCACTGTCGGCTCCGGTGACTATATTTGCTGAAACTGCCGGTGCCATTGCTGCTGCTGTAGCAACTGTAGGATTGCTGATGGTACTGTTGATAGTTGCTTCGGTGTTGTTGGTATTGTTGTTGGTGGTGGTGTTGCTACCAATATGAGGCCCAGTATGGACGTTTTTTGGACACGACTGTTGCATTGGACATGGACATTGTGGTGGATATTCTAAAAATATATATGTATATGAAGTAGAAAATTAATATAAATTTAATAATAATAATGTAAGTATTTCATCTAGGTATAGAAGAATTATGTGGTGGATTCGTATGGGGGCCACCAGTTGAAGCAGCTTTGAGTTACACATTCACACTATTGGTGGCGGCCACCACATCGCCCTGTTTCTTGATTTTTGGTATAAGCCCTATTATGCCTATTAGCTATTTTTTGATAGTTTCTAATTTCCACTCACCAGTTGCATGGGTGTGTGTAAGGATAATATTTTCGGTATTTTTGGATAGATCTTTCAATAAGATGGAAAATTTTTTCAGACCCTAGTAGGATCAATTTAAGATAAAGATCAATAACAGTGCAGGGGGGAGAGAGGAGAAGGGGCGGTGTCACCCATTTGAGGGTGACACACAAAAACTACCAAGGAAAATGGGCCTTATAGATCGTAGAGTAGGTAATTACAAAAACTTATATCAGTGGTAAATAAAGCGTTACTATAGAATAATTTTTTTCTTAGAATACAAAATTTAAACCAAGCTAAAGTTTATTTATGAATTTCATCTATATCTGTAACAATTTTAAGCACTTAAGCAATTAAGCAAATTTCCAAAATACAAAATTGGAATGGTATTTAAAAGAAAATATTAATCGACACATAAAATAAAATTTCAAGAAAATTCATTGGTCCTTTGACCAAAATTTCAAAAAAAAAAAAAATGTTTAATTTTAAACCCAAAAACTATTTTTTTGCAAATTTTCTAAAATTAAACCTTATTTGAGGTTTCTTTGAGAAACCAAACTAAACCTCATTGAGGGATTTTGGCCAATCTATAATCAATTTGAACCGATGAGTCAGAAATGATATAAACGACGCGACGGTTTTGAGATATTTCTATTTAATACAATCAAACTATATTTGTGTAAGTTTTTTTTTGTTAGATTGGTGATATTTTTCAGCTTGAGGTCATAGTTTTACGAATTTTACAACGATATTAAAAAGCACTAGTTTAATCTTCAAAAGCAGTTTGAGTTTTGTCAAAAATCTTATTTCTAATTTTGAGTGTGGTACCTAAGTCCAAATTTAATTACGATGTCGTTTTAAGCCTGCTGATGCGAATAAAAAATTTGTGTCGGTCTCCATAAAGCCAACGCAATTCGTCCGAAATTTCAACAAATTTCAATACAAAAATATAAATTCGATAAACCGGTGTATGTATGTTAGAAAATAAAAAAACAAAAATAATATATTTAAATGTATGCGAAAAACCATACTTTTCCTTACCCATATAGGGGCTGCGGGTGTAGCATTGACCCCCGCCGCCCGGACTATAGCCCGAATAGTAACCAGGCGGACCTGGATAGTGTTCCAAATGCTGCGTATGTGCCGCTCCAGGTCCAGCTGGAACCAATTGTGTGCCCGTCGGTGGTCCTGATGGTGATGGCTGACCCCCAGAAGGTGGTGATTGTTCATAAATATCAGATGGAGGTGGTGGTCCCGAGTGCGGTCCTGATTGATAATACGGTGGATAACGCCTGTACGATGGAGGAGGCGGTGCACTTTGATATACTTTGGCTGGGAAATATGGTTGATAGGGTGGCGAATAGCACATTGCCTCACCCGGATAGGGAGAATAATAATTGGGGGGATATGCCGACGTATAATGCATTTGATGCATTGATCGTGGATATGGTGGTGCTCCCTGATGAGCGGCTGCTGCGGCTGCTGCAGCAGCTGCTGCTGCAGCTGCAGCTTGTTGATGCAATTGCTGTTGTTGATGTTGACTTTGTTGCTGTGAAGCAACACTTGGCGATTGCGGTGTACCTTGTTGTTGTGCTGGGTAGCGGAATGTTGTCAAATCACCTCCAGTTATGAGAACATCACTGTCTGAGCTCTCCACCGTTGATGTAGACGAAGTTAATGGTGGTAATTGACTTCGGTCTGGATCAGAATCAAGTGGTGCTGGAATTTGTTTGCTCTTTGCACCAATTGGTGGTAGATTTGAAGATGGTTGCTGTGATGTTTGTGGTGGAGCTGCACTAACTGGTGGTAAAACGTGTGGTGAAATCAATGGCCCAGCCGGTTGATAATAGCCTGATGAAAAAAGAAACAAAAAATAAGTATTAGTTTCATCATTAATGTAATTTTGTATAGCTGCATTAAGGTTTTTTTTCATCGTTAATGAATTTATCAGTGTTATTTATTCGATAATAAGGTAGCTAATTCTAGAAAAAAAACTTAATAAATATACATTTCTAGTCAATGACCTGAAATCATTTCAAATTCAACTTAAAAATTAATTGAAAGGTTTAACTAAGAAATTTTATCATGTAAAACAGTTATCTGGAAATAACAGAATTCATCAAAATAAATTGAAGAAATAAAACTGTTCTGGAAAAGAGTTGTATAAAAGCAAACCATGTTGATCCGTTATATGATGTGATCTCTTTGCGCAATATAATGAGTGCGAGGGAGAAATATTTATTTTTCTTCTTCGCACTTGTTATATTTCAAAAATTATCATCATCACTACATGACATCCATTAAAGGTAAAAGCTTCTTCGAAAAGAATTAAATCATAAAACCATGGGCCCATCTATGGGGTCTTGCACAAACCATTAGAGAAGGAAAGGTTTGCTTAGTTAATGGAACTCTTGTTGTTTTAAAACATTAAAACAAACAACATTTCTTCGTTTTAAATTCAATTCAAGTTATACGAAGATTATAATAATTATTTTTTGTATTATGAGACGCAGCTTATGTAATACAAACAAAACACCAATTCTGTCTTCCGCATCGTGAATTGAAAATATTTTGCACTGCCTACAACTGATACTTCCAAACAAGTTACCATACTTATTTGGCCACATTCTACAACCAATTCCTCTGCCACCTGCTTTTCTTGATTCACTCGCATGACGCTGTTGGAAGCTTAAGCAGCATCGTAAGACGGCAGACAAAAAAAATATTGAAAACTTAAAAAAGGAGAAACCATGAAGCATGGGGATAAGCAGAATGTTTAAAACGAGAAAGGCTCGGTGGTGGTGTGGTTGCAATGAGTTGTTTTTTTTTTTTGTTTGTTATGTAAACGGGTAATTTCGATAAATGCAGCAAGGAAATTAATGTGAGGAAAACGTAAAGGAAAAAAAACTTCTGGACAGCAAACAGTTTATTTGAAATTAAAACGGCGACAACGAACAAAGAATTACATACCTACACTTAAAAAAATAAACTCGAAATTGGAATAAAATAACTTTTAACGAATCACTCTTCTGCTGACTTTAAAGGAGAATAAGATTTAGTAAATGTTTAGAGCTTACCTACTTACATTATTTAATCTTAAATTTTAAATTTTATTTGAGTATAGTTGCACTAGAAAAAAAATATTTTGGACCTAAATAAATTATATATAAGTAGGTTAACCCAAACTAAAAGAATTATAGACTGAAATAAAATCTTGGAACTAAATTTTTACCCACTTCCACTTATCGTATCGAACTGAAGCTTTGTACATAGGTAATGTTGTTCGGATGACAACACAATATTTTTGTGGTCCGGACCCTGGGGAGGGGCATTGGGGGGTCGAAACACCCCAAATCAATTGTAAGACTAAAAATTAAAAAAAAAAAATAATATTGTTTAAAAACTAAAAATACGCTTTTATCACGCACTAAAAACTATAAAATAATTTAATTGATTTATTGGAAATAGTTAGATCAAAAAAGCGTAGAGTGTATTTTTGTTGCGTGTAATTTTATAAAGTTTGAACAAAGCGATCTAACTATTTCCAATAAGTCAATTGAATTTATTTTATATTTTTTAGTGCGTGATAAAAGCTTATGTTTAGTTTTTTAAACTATATATTTTACTTGCTTAATAAATTGATTTATCATCTGAAGGAACTATTTTCAGTGGTCTTAGCCTTATATGAAGCGCTCCGAACCTTCCACAGTACCAAAACGAAAACTGTGACATAACGAAAACTTTGACGTATGTATAACTAAAAAATTGATTTTTTAAATTTAGTGCAAAATATTCATTAACTTATTAGACATTTCATGAACCTAAAAGTTTAATATAATTTTTACAATAAATGTGTTTATAAAAAACATTGTTTTGTTCGTTTTTTGGTCTCTAATTTTTATTTTTCACTTAGGTTCATGCAAAATGTTATGACATATTCTAATGAAAAAATTGTCTCTTTTGATTATAAATAATTTCCTAGACATGGGCAATGCATGGCGCAATCTCGAAGCGTCAACTTTAAAGGGATGCAGAACTGCAGAGCCGACATTTTATTATTTTTTTACTTAAAAAAATGTACCAATACTTCATAATGTCAATAATATTATGCACTTTTCTGAATTTAAATAAAAGTTTTCTAATGTGTCCAGTGGAGTTTCCTCCCCTTAAATATCAAGATTAAATTGGTTATCATTTTTCTTCAGTGTAACTTTGTCTTAGTAGTTGTTATTGGAACAGAAACATTTATGTGAGTATATTTGTATGTACCTATAAACATTGTATATGCAATTCAAAGGCATTTCAATTTATATGAACTTTTAAGCTCCACTTTTGGAACCAGACTTTCACTTTGCAGAAAAAAGTCTGCAATTGATTTTGAAGGAACAAAGAGCGGTAATTGGATATTTGACTATTTGATGCAAAATGTCTAAAATTTAAATAGGGATCTAAACAAAAATTTTGTATTCATATTTTTTGTGAGATTATTTTAACTTTTTTTTCATTTGTTAATCACAATGTTTTATGTTAGCGGAAAAAAATTGGTTTCGCCCATTAAATAATATAATAAAAATAATAAGCTTGAAAGAGTCGATCGAAAGATCATCAGTCGTTCTCGAGATATAGCGACTTACGCGCTTTTCAAAATTGCGAACTCCCCACAAGACCAACGATTACGCAAACTGAGATTTATACTCAGAATAAAGCTCTTCAATATGGCATCCAAACTTTGCTCACAGCTTTTGATCACATCCCCCCCATTTGTCTACTCATTGACTGAACTATCAGCCAGGGCAAACCTCATAGCCATAGGCGGTTCACTAGTGCGAGCATATACGTCTGGGAGAGTGATCATCCCCTCGACATCGAGTGCCTAGAAAAAGGAAGAAAACAAAAAAATTAATGTGATAATCCTGTATATCACATTCTTTTTAACAAAAAACTCATTAATTCAAGAACTCTCTCTTTTTTTTTTGTCACTTCAGATTCTTTGATGTAGTCAGCTTAGAGCAAGCTGTATACTCCTATCAGAGGGTTCATCATTAGTGCATGTGTTAGTAGTTAGTAGGACAAAAGCAATTAAATACTATCCACATGCACAATATACAATTATTATTAGCTAAAAATGATATACTAACATATATTTACAATTTAAAAATCTAATTAAAACATTAACTGACAATCACGTCTGTGGACAGGCGCAGATCTAGAAATTCGGTTTGGAGGGGATCACAGGATTAAAAAAATACTTGTAAAATAAACAAAAAAAAATGGTCATACATTTTTAAAGTCGTTAGACCGACTTTTTAAGAAATTAAAAAATCACGATTCAAAATATATAGTTGGTATGCCAAAAATATAGTTGGTTTACACGCTTAGAACCAAGATTTGAAAAAAAATGATCCGTTTTCGAAAATTTTAAATTTACCACCATGTCACCATGTCGCCTTTTTTATTTAATTTTTTTTTTTTAACAATCAAAGCTTTTGTTTGAAAAATCTGTTGAAATTATTAAGGTTGTCATTTTGAACAAAGTTAGAAGTTAAGGACCGTTCTACACTGTGTGAATCTAGTTCAAATGAACGAAAACCACTTAGACCGAGAGCCCAGAGCAGATTTTGGGAGTTTTTGGATAACCGAAAATGAGTCATATGTATGTGTAGGTAATACCGTCCTGATGAAGAATTCGAAAGTCTGGCAGGTTTATTTCACGGCATTCTATGGTTTATGGGGAGTTGAAAAATGCATTTTTTCCGATTTTTGTGTCGAGTATATAACCACTTTAATTCATATAGAGCCGATAGAGGGCGATACCTTGATTGCAAAAAGTTCGGTCCCAGACGTTTTATTCGCGGCATTACCCCCGCCAGACGTCCTTGAAGAGTCGCGAAATGGCGATTTTCATACAAAAGTCAGAATATTATTTTTTGCAAGATATATAACCGTCTGGTGGTACCTAATAAAAAATCACCACTACCCCCTGATAGAAAATAAATTAGTGCCAGACGTTTTAACCACGGCATTACCCCCGCCAGACGTCCTTGAAGAGTCGCGAAATGGCGATTTTCATACAAAAGTCAGAATATTATTTTTTGCAAGATATATAACCGTCTGGTGGTACCTATTAAAAAATCACCACTACCCCCTGATAGAAAATAAATTAGTGCCAGACGTTTTAACCACGGCATTACCCCCGCCAGACGTCCTTGAAGAGTCGCGAAATGGCGATTTTCGTACAAAAGTCAGAATATTATTTTTTGCAAGATATATAACCGTCTGGTGGTACCTATTAAGAAATCACCACTACCCCTTGATAGAAAATAAATTAGTGCCAGACGTTTTAACCACGGCATTACCCCCGCCAGACGTCCTTGAAGAGTCGCGAAATGGCGATTTTCATACAAAAGTCAGAATATTATTTTTTGCAAGATATATAACCGTCTGCTGGTACCTATTAAAAAATCACCACTACCCCCTGATAGAAAATAAACTAGTGCCAGACGTTTTAACCACGGCATTACCCCCGCCAGACGTCCTTGAAGAGTCGCGAAATGGCGATTTTCGTACAAAAGTCAGAATATTATTTTTTGCAAGATATATAACCGTCTGGTGGTACCTATTAAAAAATCACCACTACCCCCTGATAGAAAATAAATTAGTGCCAGACGTTTTAACCACGGCATTACCCCCGCCAGACGTTCTTGAAGAGTCGCGAAATGGCGATTTTCGTACAAAAGTCAGAATATTATTTTTTGCAAGATATATAACCGTCTGGTGGTACCTATTAAAAAATCACCACTACCCCCTGATAGAAAATAAATTAAGGCCAGACGTTTTAACCACGGCATTACCCCCGCCAGACGTCCTTGAAGAGTCGCGAAATGGCGATTTTCATACAAAAGTCAGAATATTATTTTTTGCAAGATATATAACCGTCTGGTGGTACCTAATAAAAAATCACCACTACCCCCTGATAGAAAATTAATTAGTGCCAGACGTTTTAACCACGGCATTACCCCCGCCAGACGACCTTGAAGAGTCGCGAAATAACGATTTTCATGCAAAAGTCGTTATTTCGGGACTTTTCAAGGACGTCTGGTGGGGGTAATGCCGTGGTTAAAACGTCTGGCACTAATTTATTTTCTATCAAGGGGTAGTGGTGATTTTTTAATAGGTACCACCAGACGGTTATATATCTTGCAAAAAATAATATTCTGACTTTTGTATGAAAATCGCAATTTCGCGACTCTTCAAGGACGTCTGGCGGGGGTAATGCCGTGGTTAAAACGTCTGGCACTAATTTATTTTCTATCAAGGGGTAGTGGTGATTTTTTATTAGGTACCACCAGACGGTTATATATCTTGCAAAAAATAATATTCTGACTTTTGTATGAAAATCGCCATTTCGCGACTCTTCAAGGACGTCTGGCGGGGGTAATGCCGTGGTTAAAACGTCTGGCACTAGTTTATTTTCTATCAGGGGGTAGTGGTGATTTTTTAATAGGTACCAGCAGACGGTTATATATCTTGCAAAAAATAATATTCTGACTTTTGTATGAAAATCGCCATTTCGCGACTCTTCAAGGACGTCTGGCGGGGGTAATGCCGTGGTTAAAACGTCTGGCACTAATTTATTTTCTATCAAGGGGTAGTGGTGATTTCTTAATAGGTACCACCAGACGGTTATATATCTTGCAAAAAATAATATTCTGACTTTTGTACGAAAATCGCCATTTCGCGACTCTTCAAGGACGTCTGGCGGGGGTAATGCCGTGGTTAAAACGTCTGGCACTAATTTATTTTCTATCAGGGGGTAGTGGTGATTTTTTAATAGGTACCACCAGACGGTTATATATCTTGCAAAAAATAATATTCTGACTTTTGTATGAAAATCGCCATTTCGCGACTCTTCAAGGACGTCTGGCGGGGGTAATGCCGTGGTTAAAACGTCTGGCACTAATTTATTTTCTATCAGGGGGTAGTGGTGATTTTTTATTAGGTACCACCAGACGGTTATATATCTTGCAAAAAATAATATTCTGACTTTTGTATGAAAATCGCCATTTCGCGACTCTTCAAGGACGTCTGGCGGGGGTAATGCCGCGAATAAAACGTCTGGGACCGAACTTTTTGCAATCAAGGTATCGCCCTCTATCGGCTCTATATGAATTAAAGTGGTTATATACTCGACACAAAAATCGGAAAAAATGCATTTTTCAACTCCCCATAAACCATAGAATGCCGTGAAATAAACCTGCCAGACTTTCGAATTCTTCATCAGGACGCTATTACCTACACATACATATGACCCATTTTCGGTTATCCAAAAACTCCCAAAATCTGCTCTGGGCTCTTAGACTAACTTTGATTTAACTGTTTTTCGGAATGATTTTGCGTTGAAGACCATCATTTTAAAATGTATTTTTTTTTTTCAATATTAAATCAACGTTAACCATACAACATTTTAGATTGCGATTGCAGCTGAATGTTTTTATAAAAATCACACTGACCGGCTTGGAGAAAATTACCTATGTATATTTTTACAAAATTCTTACATGGAAGGTACCTCTTTAATTTATGGTTCAAACTGTTCTACAGTACGAAAATAATTCAGAAAACTTTTTTCTTCCACAATCGTGTTTTGCGTAGAACTTGTCTGGTGACTTCACTTAAAAAAACTTTGAAGTTGCGATATGTCGATGTTTCCAAGAGCGATGTTTTCAGCATTGATGATTTTTTCGGAAACATTCAAACGACCGATGTTTTTTCATGTCATGTTTGATTTTTAACTACTGTTAACTGCTTTAGTGTTTTTATGAAACTTAAGATATAAAAAAGTACCTAGAAAAAAAAGTACAGAGTAAAATAGTACCTAGGTATGATTAATGATTTATATGTTTGATACGCATTTTAAGAGATGTGATCTTCGACAGCAAAAAAAAAAAGCTTTAAAAAGAAAAAATTTACAAATTACATTTATCAGTTTTAAGGAGCAAGGGGTGGAGCAACAAATTCAAGATTAGAGCCACTAATTAGCAACAAATTCCTGCATACTCAATTTGGAAATTTGAGGGTGTGGGTGCTATTTTGACGGACCCAAAAATATATGTGTATGCGGAATAAAGGTCACTTCGTTGTGAAGTTCACTACTCGGTACGAATGCACGGTTTTGGGGGCTTCTTTGAAGCAAATATCTTTCTGAATTGTAGGTACATGTACTTCAGCAAGTTTGTTTCAAATAAACTATCATGTAATAGTTATTTCATCATGGAATATTATATCGTCACGTGACTTCTTATATGTCCAATACCTAAGCCAAAAACTAAACTTTTCAGGAGAGCGTTTTTAAACTTGAAAGTGGGATTTGCTTATTTTTTTTTAGCCTAGTCACAGTGATTTGTATGTTTTTTGAAAGATTAGATATTTTCCCAACCATAAATAAAGCAATTAGCATGTAACGGTTTTTCAATATTGATTTAATTGAGTTTAAAAAAAGTAGTAAAATCTACATAGGACACCTGTCCATACAGTTACATACACATGAAAAACCAAAGCAAAAATTTTTTGTTAAGTGGAATTTGTATTGGATATAGCATATAGGACACAAAAACAAAAAAAATCAGGAAACCAAATATTTTTATTGAAATCCAAACTCAAATAAACGAAAATATTTTAATTAGGTTACGTGTTTATAAAGTTAAAAATAAATGAAAGGTACTTTATTCTCGATAAGTTTAGATAAGAAACATAACAAAGACGCAGTTCTTATATGTATATTGTTTTATATTGTCTTTTAGTCAATTTTTAAAACAGCCTTATAAAATTGGACATCTTCTCTTTTATGCATACATTAGAGATATTACATTCATTAGAGATGGTTACATTAGTTATTTTGTGTTAAAAACATAACTTCATTGGATATTGGACATTTAAACACAAATTTGGCATAATTACAAAGCCAGTATTTGTTCTACTATATACAAAAATGTAAGGACAAATAAGCATAAAATTCATCGAAACAAGTTGGTCTATAGGATAAAATCAAAACCCACGACCCCACCCCCCCTAGATCCGCCACTGTTGTGGAGCACTGGTTCGAAATAAAGTTTTTAATTTCATCTTGCTCATATTAAAGTCAGTATCGTTTAAATTATAAAGTTTGCTCATTCGGTTAAGAGGCTCGTTTATACCATATTTTTTTCTATTAAAGTCAATATGTAAGAGTTCAAATCTTCGTAGGTGGTGAGATCCTCCCGGATAGTTAAAGCCAAGGCAACCTAATAAGTCAGGAGCGTTAAGTTGTCCATTAATTAATTGATGAAAGAATAAAATATCGTTATTAACACGCCTTTGTTGTAAAGTTTGCATGTTTAAAAGTTGAATCCGCTGATCGTAAGGTGGTAAGTTGTAAGGATCTGTCCAAGGTAGACCCTTCAGAGCAAAGCGTTGTGTTCATAATAAAAGTGGAAAGGTCTAACGTAGTTGTTTTTAGTGGCTAGGATTTTTTTGTTTTTTTTTTGTGCGCGGCCAGCGTGGCCAACGAATCTGAAATTTACCAACAAAATTCTTCACGGCAGAAAAGTAAAAAAAATGCGTTTTCTTGTTTTTGGCTTATTACTTGAAAAGTGGTAGTTCAAATCAGCACATACATATAATTATGTACATATCGCACCCTCAGTGCAAAAGAGCGGTAAGTCAAAAAATGACATTTTTGAGATAATGATGAGGAAATGTTGCTTTTTAAATTACCTTTCTTTTGAAGGGCTTGTTGTTAACGTAAACGAAAAATTCGAAAGATTATGACTGTTTTTATCCAATTCCTACTATATTAAAAGTCAAACTCTTTCCTAATTTAAACAATTTTAAAAAATAAATTTATTAAAACTACAAAATAAACATAATGGTTCTTGTAATAGAGCTTTGACATTATGGAAATTGCTGTCCCATGGAAAGTTATAGGGGAAAGTTTAGAGTCAGTATGTATTTTGCAGAAGCGTTTTCTCGAAATGAACTGATACTTTCCAACCGGAATCTTCAAACAATTTGTTCTCTGAAAATATATTTTCTTTTCGTTCATTTCCGCCATATTAGGTTTTAACCGAATAGAAAAATCTAATGAAATCATATATAAAATAATCTAAAAACAAAATTATTTCTAGTCAGTTTTAAGAAAAGCCTGCAGCACCATTTTCGTAACCAGTTTTCGAAGAAGAGACACATTTCAAAGATCTCGCGATAGCCCTGATTAACATAATCGATAAAAGGAAACAATCCAAGGAGAAAAGGTGCCATCGTCAATTTTTTTTTTAAGTAAAATTAATGAATTTTTCTTGAACAAAGTCATGCTTTCATTGGCACCGAATTTAAAAGTATATGAACAGTAAATATATTTTGTTGTATATTAACGCGTGTTGACTGTTGACAGTGTTATTAATAATTTTAATCAATAGCACTGCCCAACATGCAAACATTTTCAAGACCGTTTTTTATCATTTCTTACTAAATTTAGGGTGCTGATTCCAAAAATAACATAAGTTTTTTCTAGCAGCTCTAGTTTTTAAATTATTCATACATGAAAAGGCATAGAAATTCATAACATTTTTTTATTTGTTAAATTTTTTTTATTTAAAATTTTTTTTTGTATTGTTAGTTTACTTACTGAACCGAAATATATTACATTCGAAACAAATTTTTGCAACAAAACTTTAAAAACGCTTCTAATAATAAAATCTAAAAAAAAATAGTATGAAATTACCCCAAAAATGTGAAAAATTAAAATATCTGAAAAATAGAGCTCCTAGAAAGCAACCAGTGTGATTTATAGGCTTAGTGAACCCAAATGCATTAGGTTCCATAAGAAAATTTCTGGAAAATGTTAACAAACAGTTAAAATAAGCATAACTTTAAAATAAGTACGAAATTACGAAATTAATGCGGAAAACTAAAATATTTCAAAAAATAGAGCTCCTAGAAGAAAAATTAATGTGATTTTTAGGATACGGATTTTCTGGAAAATTTAAATAAACGCTCAAAATAAGAAAAACTTAAAAATGAGTATGAACATTTCCCCCAATATGAAAAATTAAATATTTCAAAAACTAGAGCTGTAACCAAATCTATAATATTTTAAAAAGTTGAAAATTGTTGGCCAGTGTAGTAAATAAAAATTCAAAATACTGTATGATATTTGTTTTTGCTAATCTAAGCGGATGAAAGGTGAAGTTAAAAAATATCCACCGCTTGCGGCCATAATATTCACTAGTATATAAAATAGATCTGGATGTAAAGAAATTTAAATCCACAAAATAAATCCATATTTATAATATTCACTACTTCAATCCAAACTTAAATCTAATTTTTTAAATCCAATATTGTTTAATCCAAATAAATTTAAACTGCTCTCTGGAGGCCTGTTTAACTTTATAAATCCAGTTGTAAAATTCATTTTTAAATGTTCAGTTGTTTCTTCAAGTATTTTGAAAAGGAAAAAATAAAGATAAATGCAAATTTAAAAAAAATTATTCAGTAACCACATAATTAATTTTGAGTGAATAAGAACAAAAAATTAAATCCTTGGATTTATGAAATCCAGAGTGAATATTATGGCCTTTACAATGGTAAAAAACCATTAGACCTTAATGTCATTTATAGATTTGGTACTAAAAATAACCTAATTGTATGTATATGTCTTCTAATAAATGGAGTCACGAAAAAGGATGGAGCTACCGTGAATTAAGAAAAAAAAATATCAATATGCCTAAGCACTAGACATTGCGATGGATATATTGCATCTCAAAGATAACATTGTAAAGATTTATGTTGCTCGCAAAAGACAATCTTGGCTGCGGCCGATCTGGAATCAACACAACGCGCGAGCACACCTCTAAGCTATTGATTTCAACGCAACACGCTAATAACGTGTATCTACCACGTTTTGAAATAAATCAATTCAATTGCGGAAGTGTCTATTTTTTTATGCTAATGGACTGCGATTTATTTGCTCGCACTTTGGACAAGTACGACGACGACGACGGCGACCGTGACGACGAAGACTATACGATGCAGAGGTAAGGCTGACGGAGTTTCAGTGGAGCATTTTGCGCTTGATTGGTACCTACATTCCCGGCGCATTAGGTAAAGGCTTTGGAAGATCTTTGCAGTTAGATCAGACCTGCAGTGAAGTTGTTTATAGCTCTTACAAGAAGTAGATAGTGGTAGTTGTAGTACATACAAGCATATGAACATTTTTAAATATTTGGAAAGCAAATTTGTCGGCGAAAGTGTGTGCGTATCGATAATGGAATTACGGAAATCATTCTGCATCGTTTAAAACGTCGACTTTAAGAGATAGTCCAATCAAATTATATTTGGTTGTATGGAGGTCTGAGAAATAATTCGCAACTGCAATTCGTACCTAAAATATGAAAGTACACTAGTACAGGAACTAAACCCCCCATTTTCAACACAAATGTCTGGACGACTTTGGCCGCCATTTTGTTTTGAACAGTTTTGCGACTATCGCTTGTAGTTCACCTAGTTTTGGTGTTAGAGAAAAATGTTATGAGACAAACTTGTAGTAAATTTTATTTCCCACAAAATATATTTTATAACTTTTTACTCTAAAACCCACCATTTAGGAATTATAATGATTTTCGTAAAATGCTATGCTCACTTTTTTTTTATATGCACCATTACTTTTTATTTTAAACTTTTATCAAAAAATTGTTGTTATAAAAATTGAAGAACTATTAACTAACTATGTTTTTCTCATATAAGGTTTTTTTCTCCGACGTACCGTTCCCTCACTAGAACGAAAAATCAATAAAAAAAATTAGAAAAAACAGGGTGAGGGGAGAGCACGATAACTATGGCGCTGAGATTTGATAACTGTATTTTGTAGAAGGGTTCAATACAAGTATTTTTTACTTTGGGAGGGGGGGTCTATCTAACCCCGTTTAGGCGGGAGGGGAAATTTTCTAAAAAACAACCTAATATTTAAAAAAAATATTAAAAAACAACGGCAACACTAAAAGTTATGAAGGATATTTTTTTCAAAAGCCACAATCAAACGCTTTATTTTAATTTTTAAATAGTGTTTTTAAAATTAATAGTTTTTGAAATAATCGATCTCAAAGTTAAAATTAGCGAAACAAATTAAAAAAAAAAACACATTCAATACTATTTTTGTCATGACCATTAATTTCAATACAAATCAACTATTACAATAAAACTACCTTCGCTGATTTTCTAAGCCTTCTTGTTTTTGAGAAAATTGAAAAATGAAACAAAAAAAAAAAACAGATTAATAATTTTTTATTTTGTTTTGCTGTTTTGATAACTTTGGTACTAACAATATCATAAACAAAAAAGATCTTATGTATTTATTACATATAGAGTTAGTTGAGAGCTTTATGCGTTAAAAAAAAAAAAAACATTTTACGCTCACCACAGAGATGCTGAGAACCCGCAAAGCAGGGCAGGCAAGGTACTTTTAAGTTAAAAAACTGTTGACATTGGCGCCAGTGGCGTACGTTGAGTCACCAGGGCCCCGGGGCAAGACTAAATTTTGGGGCCCCTTAGATACAAAAAAAAAGTACGTATACGCCATAAATTTTTGTATGGCTTATTTATTTTTAGGTTTGTTTTAATGTTTTAATATGCTCGTAATGCACTTTGCTATACTAACTTAAAATTTTATATCATAAAAGTAGTAAATACTTGTACTAGGGGCCCCCAAAATTAAATATTTAGAGACCCCTAAAATAAATTTTTTTTTAGCTTAGAATTGATAGTTCTTGGGGCCTCTGTTCTGAAGTTATATTTGATTTTCCATCATCAAACATAGTTTATTTCTTTTGGGGCCCCTGAAAAATTATTTTTAGGGCCTCAAAATTAAGTGCTTAGAGGCCCCTAAAATATAATATAACTTTTTTGGAGCCAAGAATTAATAGGTATTGGGGCCTCTGTTCTGAAGTAATATTCGGAATGCCACCAATAACATAATGTTTTTATTTTGGGCCCTGATGTATTTATGTTTAGGCCCCTGAATTGATATTTAATTTTCCATTTGATTGTTTTGAACCACTGAAGTAATAGCTTTTGAGGATCCCCAAATAATATTTGTCTTGCCATCAGAAAATTTGATGAATATTTTTTGGCTCCTTAGTAATAGATTTTGGGCATCCAAATTAATATTTGATTGCCAAGGTAGTTTTATTGTACCTAATAGTAAATTTTGTATTGAAATTAATGGTCATGACAAAAATAGTATCGAATGTGTTTTTTTTTTAATTTGTTTCGCTAATTTTAACTTTGAGATGGATTATTTCAAAAACTATTAATTTTAAAAACACTATTTAAAAATTAAAATAAAGCGTTTAATTGTGGCTTTTGAAAAAAATATCCTTCATAACTCTTAGTGTTGCCGTTGTTTTTTAATATTTTTTTTAAATATTAGGTTGTTTTTTAGAAAATTTTCCCTCCCGCCTAAACGGGGTTAGATAGACCCCCCCTCCCAAAGTAAAAAATACTTGTATTGAACCCTTCTACAAAATACAGTTATCAAATCTCAGCGCCATAGTTATCGTGCTCTCCCCTCACCCTGTTTTTTCTAATTTTTTTTTATTGATTTTTCGTTCTAGTGAGGGAACCTTATATGAGAAAAACATAGTTAGTTAATAGTTCTTCAATTTTTATAACAATAATTTTTTGATAAAAGTTTAAAATAAAAAGTTATGGTGCATATAAAAAAAAAGTGAGCATAGCATTTTACGAAAATCATTATAATTCCTAAATGGTGGGTTTTAGAGTAAAAAGTTATAAAATATATTTTGTGGGAAATAAAATTTACTACAAGTTTGTCTCATAACATTTTTCTCTAACACCAAAACTAGCCGAACTACAAGCGATAGTCGCAAAACTGTTCAAAACAAAATGGCGGCCAAAGTCGTCCAGACATTTGTGTGGAGAATGGGGGGTTTAGTTCCTGTACTAGTGTACTTTCATATTCTAGGTACGAATTGCAGTTGCGAATTATTTCTCAGCAAAAGTATAACTTGACTGGACTAAGAATGTAGTTGCAACAAGAAACTGTTTGAAAAATTTGACATACAAAACTAACCGTTTTAAAGTTCCAATTTATTTTTTTTTATTCCCTAATTAGATTTTTTTTATAGACATTAGTATGACTTTATATGGTGAAATGATGATAATGAAACGTGAAAAATATTTGCAATTCCCAGACGTTGCCTCTCTTGTTTGTAAATATAAATATTAAATGTGCAAATGTTCTTCTACTTAATTTTGATTTCTTTTATGCTCTTAAAGATAGAGTTATTTGAAAGAATGCACATTTGTTCTTCAAAATGGTGGACAGTGTTGAGTGTTGAAAGATATTATTGGATTGCGACAAATTTTTTTAATATCGAAAAAGAACAAATGAAAACACAGAAAAAGGTTATATATGTATTTTTATTTTTGTTCTTTTGCGGATAATGACTACTAATTCTTTGAAATGCATCCAAAAATAAGTTGAAATTAAGTTTAAATAGATTGCACGACTAGGGTCGCACGTACTTGCTCTTATGCTTAAAGTAACTATAATGTTAAAGCTTTTTATTCAAGAAATTTAAAATTTGATATTTTGAAGAAATTTCATAGTATACAAAAATTAAATCTGTTTTTATAATTAATTAAACTCCATTTTGAATTATCTTAAAAAAAAAAACTAATACGCCATTTTATTTCTTGTATAAAAAGGTATTTTTAGAAAAAAATTTTCGAAAATTGTAGGAGCCGTTTCTTAAAAAAATAATTTTTTATATATAAAATTTTTTTAACATTTTTCAAAAAAAAAGTTGGTATGCCATTTTGAAGAAATAATTAATTTACACATAAAAACTAAATTTCAAAATTTTCCATTGATCCGTTTTCAAAAAATTGATTTTTCAAAAAAAAATTTTGAAATATTTTTTAAAAAACCAAAAATGCGTTTTTTGAAAATTTTCTAAAACTTTAATATTATTTTTACTTACACACTTTTGTATAAAAATTTTCATTTAAATCGGGTTAGTGTTGTACGAGATATTCAGAAACGAAAAAAACCGTTCTATGACAGGTACCGTTAATAACGGTACAAAAAATATTTTTTTTATTTCAAAAGTTGGCTCTTATGTGTATAACTACACACAAAAATTTTAATCAAAATCGTTAGAGCCGTTTTTGAAAAAAATTAACTTTTCTATTTCCGTTATGTGGCAGGTACCGTTAGTTTTGGTCATAAAAAAAAAATTTCAATTTCCCCTCTAGGGAATCACCAAAAACTGCTAACTACCAAGTTTGAAGAAAATCACTTCACTCGTTTAGGCTGCAGCTCCAGATAGAGACAGACACACAGACAGACAGACAGACAGACAGAATTGCCGGACCCACTTTTTTGGCATTCTCCATCATCGTAATGTCATGTAAAATTGTTATCTCGAGTTCGATTTTTTTTACGAATCCTAAACTTGCCCTATAGTACCTATATCGCAAGTAAAAAATTCTTTTAATTGAGAACTTTAAAGTATTAAAAGAATTTTTTAAGCAAAGTGGTAATATTCCAAGTCGAAACTCGCAGCTTTACAATCTACGTATAAACAATATGCATCTTGTCACTGTACCCACTGTTCACAAAACTCATTTCTCTAACTTCTACACTGTTGTAGCACCCAAATCATTTAATAACTTACCAATGTCTATTAGAACAACTCAAAATTTAAACTCTTTTTTGAAAAAAGTAAAAGACTGGCTTTTCACAATTGACTTAAATTGTATAGATAATTATTATTGAAATATTGTTACTTCTGATACTGAATATTATTTGAATTGTTATTCTTTTTCCAAAAATTGTATTGTTATATTTAAATTATTTTCTTTTTTTATATGATATTGAAATAAATGAAAAAAAAAAAAAAAAAAAAAATAAAAAAAAAAAAATCAGTCAATAAATTTGGCCGTCCTGATTGTCACCCCACATCAGTTCTTAATTCATGTAAAATTATATTTGCTCATGTATCATCCATCACTAGTTTTTAAACTAAAGGATGATAACTATTATTTATTCTATTTTTATATAAATGTAATTTTAACTAGTTTTAAATTGAAAATTGTAAATGAATGAATAAAAAATTTCTAATTCTCTAAAAATTCTAAATTCAATTTAAGGTGTTTCAGTCATTTTATGTTATACTAAATCTATCGAAGTATCACGTTTAAATTGTTCTTCTTAAACTTTAAATCTTTAAAACATCTTTTAACAAATGGTGATAATGGTGATAAGCAGTAGTAAAATTTTTCGCATTTGTCATTTTAAGTACTTCTTTCACAGGAACTCAAACCTTTTAATGCATGAAATATTTTCAAAAATAGTAAAATATTAAACATTAAATAGGAAAAATTTGTTTTAAATTGGAAAATTTTACAAAATTATTTAAATAGTTTCTAGGTTGAGGAATAAATAATATCATATGACTTTTTTTTTAAGAAAATTGAATTGCAAATCGATATACATATGTAGATAAAACAAAATTAAAACTGCTAATCACCTCATTTGGAAAACTTCTTATAACCATTTTTTTTAGAGCTTTCTGAGTTAAATATTATACGACACGTTTAACGGCACTTGCTCTCTAAAATTGTTTTTTATTTTTTTTTGTAAAGTGGTGTTATTTGAAATTGTATGACCTCCAGGACCGTGATACCATTAAAAAATTAAGTTATTTTTTTTTTGACTTGCGTTTAAGCCTTGAGTCCGAAAACATAGGATGTTTATTGAGTCATACCTATGTATGTATAAATGAGTTTGCCAAAAATCAAGACCATCGGATTTTTAGTAAGATATAATAAATCGAAAAGATTACTAAAAATATAAGAAATGTTTCACCCCTTCTGATCCAGCTGTAATTTATAAAGTAGGTACATATGTATATTCGTCCAAAGCTCGAGCATAATTCTGATATCCTCAGACCTACTTGAGCTACTTAGACAGAATCGAAACAAGTGCTTTGAAAATTATAAGTGATGTTATACAATCACATCTCTCGAGCACCCGCGTAATGTATCACGTCTGTCTCTGTTGATTGATATTTTTTTAGAAAATATTCAATTGAAATAGCTACCTGCATTCTTGCCTTTAAACAATTTAACCGTAATACTCGCACTTCAAAGAATGCTTATTAGTTTACACTTGAATATGTTACCCGCCACAGTGATTCTCTCCCATTTAAATGGCCAAAACTTCAAAACCAATTGCATCGGGTCGGTTTTTACTATCTCTGCGAGTATTCTTCAATGTAGGACAGGTTTTCGAAAAAAACATCATTTTGTTGAATATGCTGGAATAGGTATGAAGATCTTTCGTATTCTAACAGGATTTGCTCATTTTTTTTTCCTCCGGATAAAGGGACATCCGCTTATAAGGGCGGAAAATTTGTCTCCCGTGAGTGGTCGTTATAAGTATAACCGAAATTCTACTGAGAATGAGGAAAAATAAGAAATTATATTTATAATTATGAATACTTTTTTTCATGGAAAACTTAAAGAGTTTTTCTGCTTCGTTCAATTTTCATAAAAATTAAAGCTTAGCAATAAAAGTAGAGCACAAAAAAATTATTTTAAAATTAAATTAAAAAATTAGCTACATGAAAATATCGAACTTTATAAGAGGGATTTTTAGAGCTAATGAAGGTTTTAAACTGAATTTCTATTTATTCACTCTCCGTTAGCGTTAAATGTCAAATTATAAACTATTTTATTATTTGTTATTTGAAAGCTTGTCAATTGACCTGAGCAATTATAAAAAAAAAACTTAATTATGGGTAAAAATCTATTTTCTTGGTTTTAAGTGACGTTCGGATGAAAATCGCTTATACACCAAAACCAGTGGTCTTTTCTTCTAAGTTACATTCGACGGTTGTTTTATACCGATGCATGTGCTTGTACATAATGTAGTAATTCGTTTTAGGAGGATATCCCACTTTAAAATATTAACATATACATATGTATGTGCTTCTTCATCCTTTTTAAAATGTAAAAAAAATGATATCTGTTTGACTTGACAGAATTTAGCTTTTGACAGATTTTTTTATCAAAATAAATTAAAATTCCCTGGGATTTTTTTAACGGAGTTTTAAACGTAAAGTTTACATTTAAAACAAAGTATTTAACTAAAGGAGAGTGAATAAATAGAATATTTAATGGCGTGTATTTAATTGCGTCAATACTTTAATGGCGTTGTTAACTAAAACGATGAAATCCAATATTTAATGGAGGGTGAATAAATTGGGCCTTAGTATGTTAATTTGTTTCAATGTTCTTAAAAGCAGAAACACAATCACGCTTTGCCGTCGATTTTGACAACTACAACTAGGTTCATGTCATTGGATACGTTCAAACAGGTAACATAAAGCTATCGGATAGCTTTTTGTTGTTGTAAGCAATGTTAAAAATTAGCAAAGAAACGAACCATTTTCTGTCAAAAAATAATCTGAAGGTATCCGAGAATTTCTGGTATACCTCAGGTATCCGAGTGATCAGCTGACAAAAATTTGGCTTATTTTTATTTTGATTTCTATTCGCACGATTCAGTATGAAAACAAAATAATTTGGAAGAATTAAAGATAAATCGATTGTATAAGAACTATGCAACAACAACAAAAAAATTTGCTCAAAAGAAAAAATTTCCTCTCTGTCAATATTTACATATTTTTTTGTAGCTGCTTTGGGAAGCTTTCTGGATAGCTTTTCGTTCAAAGAGATATTCCAGATACGGGTATCCCAGATAGCCTTTCCGATAGGTGTGTGAACGTGTCCATTGAATAAGAAGTACAGGAATGGGTGTTTATGCAAATCAGTGAAGTCGCTTTTTATTAGTGTGAGTTGTACAGATGCACATGTATATGTATTGGTAAAGGTTCGGATTGCAGATATATTGTTCACTCAAGGGTTGCCAACAGAAATGTATGTGATGTGGTGGGACACTTCCCTTTAAGTGCTATTTTTCATCATAATTATATTCGAATTTAAAACTGTTTTTTTCCTCAACTAAAAATAGACTGAAAATTGTTTAAATCATCAAGATTAGCTGGAACATAAGCGGTCAATGGTAGCATCGCCTTGTCATCACCAATAAAAGTGAGTTCGCCCATGGAAAACTAGCTCGAAATTTGACAGATAAAGTACAAATTTTGACAGATGAACCATTTAATTTTTTTAAAATTTTTTTGTGGCTTCACGCACCAACTCTATAGGTGTTATAAACACCCCTTTTTGTAGGTACTTCTTATTCAATGGTTTAATTATACAAAATCTGTATAACCTATCACAATGACGCTTTGTGTGTGTATTTTTCAACACATTAATATAATTCTTCATTTTGTCCACATTTAAATCAAGATAAAAAGGGTATTTATGTAACGAAAGAATTTTCCACTTTGTAGAAAAATATAAATTCCCTCAAATGGTTTACGTAAACGTGAAAAACAAAGAGCTGTTTGTTAAACGTCAAATTAAACTTATAAAATTTGCTCAATTAAAAAAATTAAATCAAGCTAATTTTGCAAAAACTATGCAACAATGAAAATAAATGTAAATTGCTCAAATAAAATAATATTCTCTTTTTACAATATTAACAAATTTAATTTGTGGTTATCTGAATAATAAGACATTTGTCACGTTCAAAAAGATATTCCAGATCCGGGTATCCCAGATAGCCTAACCGATAGGTGATTGAACTCACCCAAAGTTTATCAGTTTTTTTTCTACGGTTTCTGCTTCAAATTTGTGAGATAAAATTCTATGATTTGCAGAATATTTTTCCCATACAAATTTTGACAGTTCATTTCTACCGATAGAAAATTCTATGATGTGTTTTTGTCTTAAAATACTTAACTAAGTGATTATTTAAATAAATAAGATCGAAAAACATACAAAAATCAGCCAAAACCATTTCATGGAATTACCCTTTATAGTTTTTTTTTTAACGTTTTGACGTTAAACAGCTTATTTAGAAAACGATAATGAAGGCTTTCAATGTGGGAAATTTTTTTTTAGATTCCCCTCGGAACTTGTGATGACAATTTGTCGTAGATCGAAACGTAGCTCTGTGTGCGGAGATTTATTTCGATGGAATTTATGATAGGGCTGATTTTCTTTTATTAGCTGTGTTTTTTTGGCATTGCTATCCGTATCTGCAGTTGGCGTTTACAAGCATAAGAAAAACAACACGCAGCTGCCGATAGGAATAGAAGCTAAACCAAGCTTGGCATAGAATTTGACGATGTGTATAAGTTTACGTTTTCCTTTCTCTTGGTTCGTGTATATACATTTTTGTTCAGTGTTGATATTTGGGAAATCCTACTGCGGATAGCTTTGCCAAAAAAACACGCCTATTGACTGCAAGTTTTGGCTTTTTAAAAAAATAGATAATTTTATTGGTGTAGGCAAAAAATGAGAAATCATCAATAAATTCCGCTTTTTGTACTGGTTGAGACTACGAATTTAAATGGAGTTCGTTTTAGTTTAAAAAGTGAAACAACATACCTATACATAGGGTATTAAATAAAAATTAACACTGAGTCTTACCACTTTTTCTAAAATGTTGTTCGCACCAATCAGTCAATGCTTCGCACTTACCTGAAAATATAAATTTAAAAAAAAAATTATCAGAAATGATTTTTATTTTATAGTTAAGAAAAGATTTTTATTAACAACACCACCAATTTCTATTGCAAAGCATTTTAATTATTTAGACAAAATTCAACAATTTTTTTCTTATCAAAATAAAAGATTTTAGAACTTGAATAGCTTAAAGAATTAGGATTCAATTGCAAGTATACTTTGTCAACGAGAGGAATATTTTTCAGATATTCCTTTAGGAAAATTCAATTTTCCAATGACAGTGATTATAAGAATTATTACATATTATCATAGTTTGCAATTTCATATTTTTGAAAAGATACTTTCGATGAAATTAAAAATTTTATAATTATGTCGAAAGCTCCATGTCATCACAATCTACAAACATATAACCAAAAAAATCTTCCTAAGAATACATAAAAGGGTTTTTTAATTACGTACATATATCTTGATGTCTACTTTTTCCGTCAAATGTCAGATCATTCACAACTCCCTACAAGTTAATACATAATTGACTTGAAGAAGTAAGCCCAAAATGAAAATATTGAATGTGTGTATCATAACATCAACGCAAACCGTTAACGGCTGTTTCCACCTCTAAATGAAGCATAATACATTACTTCCTCAAGTTGACGGCTGCTCAACAACATTATTCGCACAAAGAAAAGAAATTAGCTTATAGCTAAGTATCCCTATTCTTGGTTTTGAAGTAAGTTCGTGTTCTGCCGTTAAAAGTGTTTTTGTTTTATGTAGATACGTTCATATGTATATGTATACCTACATTTATGTTGTGTATTGAACTTAACTATGCCGGCCGACTAGGGATGATGTTTCTTAATGACCTAACCATCATCTGAACCATCCGATACGTAGAGCATGAGAAAACAAGATAGAAATCATTATACATATATATATATATATGTACTTAAAGTTTAAAGTGTTGAAGGAAATGACCCTTTCTACATTATTCTGAGAGACCGGCCAGCAGCAGCGTAATCTTGCAAATTTCCTTTTTTTTTGTTTTCCAAACTAGGTTAGGTTTATTTTGTTGTGTAATGGTAGAATGGTACCCACGATGAAAACGTTTCTGTCTCTCATCTGTCTTTTTAATGGCGGAACGACATGGGCGAATGCACAGAATGGATCCATGTTCCCGGTTACCGTTGTTGGACTTTCTTTTTGTTTGTGTTGCAGTCAACTGTAACCAATTCACAAAGTTTTGGCATTAAAAATATTCCGTGATGAGGTTTATATCAAAGAGAATAATAAAAAGAGTATAATATGGTACACCATGAATTTGTTTTGAAATCTTTTCGATGGCACTAAATAAATATTAAAAAAAAAAAACACACAATTTTCCGCTTGGAGATGAGAATTAAATCAAGTGAGAAATCCAATGAGTCCGTAAATGATTTAAAATATAATGATCGATCGATATCTTTAAATGCTCCGAAACTTTCCATTGAAATTTTAAAATAAATGATATTAATGTAGGTAGGTACAGGTGGTACTCGTTACATAAAAACAAGGAGTCATACCCGTAACTTTTACTTGTCACAACAGTATTATTGTTAGAACATATATAATTGATAGTTTTTCTATCGTTTTGTACCTCATTGCGTAAGGGATACTTAATATGACCATTTTTTTAACACAGTAAAACAAGCTAAATTTTGTTCCGTCTTAAAACTTCCAGTTACATATGATATTGCAACTCAATCAAATCTATATTTTAAATTAGTTATATAATGTAACTAACATGCAATTTGTTGATTAACCAAGTTGAATTCTACTAATATTAAACAACGGTTATATAATTCATAAGATAATAAGCAGATGTGTCACACTCGAAACAATAAAGATATTAGTTTAATTTAAGTTGTAAAAGTTTCTGTAGGCGAAACAATTTTTTTGTATTGTAGGTTCAAAGTCTACAGTAAAAAAAAAAATCACATAATTTGTAAAAGAGTTTTCGTAGGTATATCAAGTTCTAATATTACTTCTCAAGCTGTAGCTTTTTCATTAAATCAAACGCTCAGAAAAAGTTGTTAGGAGACATTTTCATAAAACTTAAGTAGATGATCAGTTTTTAAAGGGTTTGAAATTAAATAAAAACTGTGTGGGACTTCTTAAAATTAATTTTAAATAAGTATAAAATAAAAAATCACTAAAAGTCTTCCTTCTTTTAAGACCTTTGAATTATACCTAATTTTAAATTAATTGCATGTTTGTAATATTTCGATTGTAAAAACAAAGTTAAAGCTTAAAGAATAGTTACGATAGCATTTTTCAAATGATATTCTGGGTTGATCGATTCCAATATTTAAATTGCAGGAATTTGACCTTAAAACCTTTCCTTGTTAAATCAATCACAACAAAAACATTACTGTTAAAAAAAGAGCCAAGTTCTCCTATGTTGAAATTATGCTGGCACAAAAAGTACTGAGATGTAAAAGTGTACCAAGTTCTAAAGTTTGGGTTCAAATTCGTATCAATAAAATTTTGATTGTTCTCTTGACAATTTTTCTTAATTATCGATTTTTAAAGTTATTTCAAAAATTGCCAAGTAAACAATCAAAATTTTATTGATACGAATTTGAACCCAAACTTTAGAACTTGGTACACTTTTACATCTCAGTACTTTTTGTGCCAGCATAATTTCAACATAGGAGAACTTGGCTCTTTTTTTAACAGTAATGTTTTTGTTGTGATTTCACTACTTTTTGCAAGGTATGGCTGTAGAATATAAAATCTCTATATTTGATGAAAATTCAGTGAAAATGGGTGGTTGCCACGCCCCCTGCCTGAAATTCTCAAATTTAAAATTTTTTCCTTTGTATAAACTACCAGCTCTACCATTCTACCAAATTTCAAGATTCTACGACAATCAGAAGTGCTCTATAATAATTTATGAAAACTCAGCGGAAATGGGCGGTTGCCACGCCCCCTGGCTGAAATTCTCAAGTTTTAAATTTTTTCCTTTGTATGAACTACCAGCTCTACTATTCTACCAAATTTCAAGATTCTACGACAATCAGAAGTGCTCTATAATAATTTATGAAAATTCAGCGGAAATGGGCGGTTGCCACGCTCCTGGCTGAAATTCTCAAATTTTAAATTTTTTCCTTTGTATAACCTACCAGTTCTACCATTCTACCAAATTTCAAGATTCTACGACAATCAGAAGTGCTCTATAATATTTGAGGAAAATTCAACGGAAATGGGCGGTTGCCACGCCCCCTGGCTGAAATTCTCAAGTTTTAAATTTTTTCCTTTGTATTAACTACCAGCTCTACTATTCTACCAAATTTCAAGATTCTACGATAATCAGAAGTGCTCTATAATATATGATGAAAATTCAGCGGAAATGGGCGGATGCCACGCCCCCTGAATTGAAAATCTCAAATTTTCGATTTTTTCCTTTGTATACACCACAAGTCCTATCACCGTGTAAAATTTCAAGTTTCTACGATATCGGGAAGTTCTCCATAATTTTGATGATCTGTCAGTGAGTCAGTGAGTCAGTTACGGTTTTTGCGATTTTTGAAGCCCTATATCTCAGAAACTACTCATCGTAAAAGGCTGAAATTTTGTGAGGAGTTTTGTTTTGACAAGCTCAATAAATGTAGCGAGTTTGAAATTTCTAGCATCTTTGGTGTGGAAGTTAGAGGGGGGTCGAAAATGGCCTGAGTTGTTTCCTGTAAATAAGGGTGTAGTGCCAAAGTTGCTAGAGAACTTGGCTGGGCACTACCGTGCCCCTTGATCGGCTTACTTCTTTGTTTCAGTTTTGAAAGTTCATGATTTTGATAAAAAAAAATTCCAATACCAATATTCCAATAAATAAAATTATTAAATTTATTGATTATTTTATAAGTTTATGAAGTATGCTGTCTGCATCCTTTCGTTAAATCAAGTCTTCACCCATTATTTCTTAATGTGTGCATCATGACTTCATAGTATCTGGGCTCAGCAAAATTCAGCCATGTTACTTTCTTCTTTCATAAAAAGCAAAATTGACTTCACATAACTCAATAACTCACCTAGCCATACCTAACGTAAAGAAGTCGGTTGAATGATTGGTTTTCATAGCGGTCACCTCTTGAAGTTCGTCGCATTCGCTCGATATGAAGTTCGTGGGATACAACACCAATCTACCGTGTGACAATCGTTTTCCCTCTGGTGCGTGACAAATTATTGACAGGTATTCGTACAAGGCGAGTAGACCCAATATGCGAAAGTAGGATGAAAAAGAATGGTGTTATAATCATGAACTTATAATGCGGAACTCGAGTTAAGCATGAGCACGAATGACCAAATGACCATGTTGTTCATCGTGAAAAAAATAGTTTCGATTTTGAGTCTGGTTGGTAGAGTTGAATTTAAGTATATTAATTTGAAAAATATTTGTTTTCAAGTTTGTTTTATTTTTTAAAACGAAATGATTTCAAAAAATTTTAAAAAAAATCAAATATTTCTCAAGGTTTCAGAATCATGTACCAGTAGTTTTTGAGGTTATAATTCGAAAAATAAAAAATATAAATGCTCTTTGTTATATTTGTATTTTATTTTGTCCAAACTAAATCTCGATTTGCTCAAGGACATTTCATAAATAAAATTCTTCAAAAAATATTCTTGAATCTTTAGTCACATTTGAGTCTTTTGAATACGAAACTTAAAATAAATTTTTTGTTCAGTTAAAAAAATTCATACAATAAAAATGATATCATTATTTTTCCAACACTACATCGCAAACTATATCCACGAAAAAGGACTCCGTATAAAATTATCGAAGTAAAATCCATCCACTTTCCAAAACATATCATGAAAGGATGATTAATGTGCATCAGAAGGGCGATGACGATCAAAACCATATCGCTTAGGTAATTTGTATGCAACTATGTGGCTTTCGATTGATTGATGCTAAATTCAGAATAAATTGAGGGAATATTTGCAAAATTAATATTAATATAAAGGAAAAAAAAGTACAAAATAAAAGAGTATAATGGAAAAAAGGTGTGACAGGACTGCTAATGAACAGTTGTCTGACGGCAGTCAATCATTGTGATTGTGTTTAACACAATTATGCAAACAGGTAATTTATGTTATTACACTCTTTATATGTATTTTTTAATAAAATGGCAAATGAAAACATTACTCTGAGAACAAAATCAGATGAAATCTGCTTTGTAGGTACTGTGGAGTTGTAAGGTAACATGTCGATACCTTTACGCAAGAATTTTCTAAGTGAAAAAAAAAAAATTACAGGAATTGAAAAACCAAATGTATTCACGTATTTATGTGCATAAGAGCAATTTTATGAAACAAACGTATTTTGGAAGGGATTATCAAGGAAGCAGCTGGCTAAGGAAAGAGCTGAGTAGAGAAGATGCAATTGCACATTTTTTAAAAACTATTTTAAAAAAAGTCAAAATACTTCAAATGCCTATATTGGATTAAAATTTCATGATTGTCATCCATGTTCTAGATCTGGATCGAAAAATCGATATTTTAAATCTATCGACATGAAATGTCATATACTTAAAAATATACAAAATATCAATTAGTTACGGGTAGTTTTCAAGTATTTTACTTAAAAATTCGGTTTAACTTTAAATTGAAAGTTTTCAAAACTGGTAAATATTTTCAGGGCTATGAGAGTACACGAAAAAACAATTTAACTTTTGTAAACAATGTTTAGCCAGTACAAAAATAACCTTCAATTTCATTTACCTACAACAAAATTGTTAAAAAATTAAAACTAGGTACTCTTCAAAATTACCTGTAATTTATCGATATTTTGTATCGAAACATTTAAAAATAAGTCAGCGTACAGGAAAATATAATGATAGACTTCTAATATTGGAACTCCTTTTTTTATTTATTGACTTTTTATGTACCTAAAGGATTTAAACAACGAAGAAAAAATATCGTTTATAAAATTTATGAAGATACACGCTCATTAAAGTGTACCAGATTGTAAAAAAATTTGAATTTTAATACGTATAGAGATTCAACTCTATGCGTATTGGTTCCAGTAGCACTGGTGCAATGTCCACATATGTAAAAATAGCCACATCCATGCTTTAAACGAAGTTGACCCGCAGCTAATCCACCGAAATCGTTGGGTTAAATTCCTGATCCGAGGCTGAACCACGTTTGTACAACTGACCCTGATACACTCATTAAGATCGTGTATCTGCATAAAATTTAAATGAGATTTTTTTTTTAAAATACATAGAGACCAATGGAAAATACAACTTTACAACTAAATTTTATCATTCTTTCAATGATGTTTAGCAAAAAAGGTTTATCTCTAAACTTCAAAACCATGAGTGTAAATTATTCCTTGCACTTTTTGGCAAGATTCTGCCATCAAACATTAAGCCCATTAAAAACCAATGCTATTTGAAAAAATCATAAAAACATATGCCAAACATTGTAGACAATTCATAAAAAAAAAAAAACAGAAAAACAAAAATAAAAAAAAATTTACCTCGGCCCAAAAGATGTGCTGCATACAGCATTTCACGATAGTGATGCATCGGGTGATGATGTAGCTGTGGATGATGCAATAGGGTGAATGACTGTGCCAAATTGGCAGTCATTGCACTAACACCAGTCGGAATACTACCGTACGTGGCAGCTACCGCCCCAGTGCTCCTTCCTAGTTGGAAGCCATGAATTCTCATGACATCCGTAACAGTGCCTGCATCTTCCACTGTGGGATACGACATCAACAACGATGACGAAGGGCCCGATGACAAAGATGACAGGGATGATGATGATGATGCAGACAGGACACTTGCTGTTGGAGATAATGACGATACGGACGATAGTGTTTCGCAAGTACTACTTCCAGTACTTCCAACACTTGAACTTCGCTGAGGTGGCGTTTTGTGGCTGATGTTGGTAGTGTTGCTTCTGCTATTGCAGTAATTGCTCTGTAAACGACTCAAGCGGGCGTCCGTGCTAGATGCAGCCTTTTTTATTTGCTGCCCTCCTATTACTGCTGGCATTTCGAGAATAGCGTTTGAAGTGGTCTTGGATTTTGATTTAATCACATTTGGCGGCGGTTGGCCACGATAGAATTCATAGTGTTCGCAAACTTCACAGCAGAATTTCATTCTTTTGAAAGTTTATGACTTAACTTAGAGGGTTTGTCAAACAAAACAAAACGTCGCAGATTCGAAGTGTTTAAGTAGTGATGGTAAAAAAGAAATCTAAAAAAAAGTGAGATAGCAAACATGATAGTGATGATACATATTTCATCAAAGATCTAAAGTCTAAACGCTAACAGACTATACAAAATGGCGAGGGAACTTTTATTTGGAAAAAGGGATTTCAAAATCTCATATACTTTTTTTCCAATTAACAACAGGTATTCTACGATAACATATTTATTTTAATAATTTATGAATGGCTGACCCTTTGCAGATACAAATGACGCAATCTCGTAAATAAATTAACCTAATCAGTTAGAATAGTATTTATACTAAAAATTAAAAAAATTTTTGTTTCTATGGGGGTAATCTCGGGGGCTAAGGAAAAAATAAGTTCGAAAAACCTTTCCATTAATGAATTAAGTACATATATGTATGTATATAGGGATGTCTAAATTTTATATGAATGATTGCAGATTACACGGTGTAACACTCAAAATATACGCGGGTGGAGACCTATCAGGTTTTGTAGAGCTTGTCGCACTGAATACGAAACGGTATTTGAAAATCCCCTAACACCCCCAAAATTTGGAGTTACGGGCAAAAAACGGTTTTTTGGACCTTCACCCATTGAAAAAATTCTAGCTTCGACATTTTTTTACCCATTTTCGATTTTTTTACAGTTTCTGATAGAAGATAAATATACCTTTTTAACAATGTATAAAACATGTAACTCGGTTAAACCACTTAGAATTTATAAGATGTCAAAGTTCAAAAATTCAATTTTTTTTGTCATTTGCCCAACTTCGGCATCAATTTAAAGTATATGTTTTCAAAACAACATGCTATTTAAAAAATATATTCTAAAACTATATCTATTTCCCAATTGATCGAGGTATTTTTTATGAAAATCACTTCAAAATTGGCTTAGAAAAAAAATTTTTTCGATTTCAACCCAGATACAGAAATTCGAACTTTTAGGTATAGAACAAAAATGTTGTTTCGGCACTTAGTAGGATAAGTTGGGCTCCAGGATTTGATGAAGGGTTTTTGTAGAGGAGCTAAATACAAACAATTTTTTTCTATAGGAGGGGGGTCTATCTCCCCCCGTTTAGGTGGGAGGGGCATTTTTCTAAAAAAAAATTATCAAAATAAAAAAAATTATCAAAAAACAACGGCAACACTTACAGTAATAAATGATACCATTTCCAAAAGGCAAAATTGTGCATTTGATTCTAATTTTTAAATCAATATAATATTACCAATAGTTTTTGAAATAATCGATTTCAAAGTTAAAAATAGGGGAAACAAATTTTTTTAAAACTCATTTTATACTATTTTTGTCCAGACTGTGAATTTTAGTAAAAAAATTACTCACACAGAAAACTGCCCAATTGATTCCTTATCGAACCGTGAAAACTATATGTTTCTATGTCTTCTAGTTTTTGAGAAAATTGAAAAATAAAAACAAATAAAAACAAAAAATATTTTGAAAAAAGAAAAATCTGATAAAATAATTTTTCAATTTTCCCAAAAACTAGAAGACATAGAAACATATAGTTTTCACGGTTCGATAAGGAATCAATTGAGGCAGTTTTCTGTGTGAGTAATTTTTTTACTAAAATTCACAGTCTGGACAAAAATAGTATAAAATGAGTTTTAAAAAAATTTTTTTCCCCTATTTTCAACTTTGAAATCGATTATTTCAAAAACTATTGGTAATATTATATTGATTTAATAATTAGAATCAAATGCACAATTTTGCCTTTTGGAAATGGTATCATTTATTACTGTAAGTGTTGCCGTTGTTTTTTAATAATTTTTTTTTATTTTGATAATTTTTTTTTAGAAAAATGCCCCTCCCACCTAAACGGGGGGAGATAGACCCCCCTCCTAAAGAAAAAAATTGTTTGTATTTAGCTACTCTACAAAAACCCTTCATCAAATCCTGGAGTCCAACTTATCCTACTAAGTGCCGAAACAACATTTTTGTTCTATACCTAAAAGTTCGAATTTCTGTATCTGGGTTGAAATCGAAAAATTTTTTTTTCTAAGCCAATTTTGAAGTGATTTTCATAAAAAATACCTCGATCAATTGGGAAATAGATATAGTTTTAGAATATATTTTTTAAATAGCATGTTGTTTTGAAAACATATACTTTAAATTGATGCCGAAGTTGGGCAAATGACAAAAAAAATTGAATTTTTGAACTTTGACATCTTATAAATTCTAAGTGGTTTAACCGAGTTACATGTTTTATACATTGTTAAAAAGGTATATTTATCTTCTATCAGAAACTGTAAAAAAATCGAAAATGGGTAAAAAAATGTCGAAGCTAGAATTTTTTCAATTGGTGAAGGTCCAAAAAACCGTTTTTTGCCCGTAACTCCAGATTTTGGGGGTGTTAGGGGATTTTCAAATACCGTTTCGTATTCAGTGCGACAAGCTCTACAAAACCTGATAGGTCTCCGCTCGCGTATATTTTAAAACCTCATTTTTGTAACACCGTGTTATTGAAGTATTTTTAACTCTTTCAAGCTATGAAAATCAATATTAAAAAATGTGTTTTCAGTATTATCGTGTCAAAAACTTGTGATGTTTGAAATATGAATAGCAAAAAGTTATGTTCCAAAATAATAAATAGCAAAACTAATGTGTTATTCTCATGTTACCTGTAAGTAACATACACTGCCTATGACCACCAAAAAAATTCGGACAACTGAGAAAATAACTTTTTATAGAAGAATAATGTATGCTACTTCTTCTAAGCCAAAACAAAAAACACTTTCTGGATTAACATTTTTTAGGTATATTTTTTTTCAAAATTATGACCATGTATAAAAAAAAAATAAAATGTGGATTTCAGTCCCTTTTTGAACAAAAAAAAAATTAAAAGTATGATATTTGACTAACTTTTTGTACTAATCCAGTAACTAGGTATTATTATCTTTCAATTAAGCCATCGAAACCTAAAAAATTATTTAATGGAATATTTTTTACGAATTTTTAAAGATATGTTACATGAGAATAACGCTGGTACCGAAAGGGTTAACCATTTGTAGTAGGTACTTAAAAAACTTATAGTAGGTATAACACTTAAATATAAATTCAATTAAAATATAATATATAGTCAAGGTCATATTTGATTCAGCACTGGAATCCTTGATTAAACTTAAGACATCTTTATGCATTTGAAACTCCTTAAAATTAACGTAGTTGTCAGCGAACGACCTTCCTTCGTGAAGTGCCCAAACCATACATATATGTATGGTTAACATAAGGAAAATTCTCAAATTCAAATGTATTTCTTTGTTTTAAGAAAAAAAATACTTGTTTTGGTTAATTTGGAAGGTAATTCTACCCTTATTCATTAAAGAAGTTCATAGTTCACAATACTGGAAAGCCCTGTTACACAAAGCACGAACGATTCATCAATCATTGACATTATGCTAACATACATTGATGTATGTTTTTGGATATTGATTAAAGTGAGGCATATAATGGCTTGAACTTAGATATATTTTTAAATATTTAAAATACATATATTAATAACAATCAACAAAAAAATTAATATAAAAATAAAAGAACGATTTGTTTTGTCCCGATTATGGCTATAGTAAGTAATCCTAATCATGCCTCTATCATTAAATCTATTTATATTGAACTGATCAAATCCTACTCTTAACTTAGTATAAATATAAACTCTTAAGTCAAATCATGTGAACTGGATAGCATAGTCAGAGAGTCCATTTGTCAAAGTCAAACTAAAAGTGTCATAAATTGTTAATTGATTGGATTTCTTGCTTAGATTACCAGAATGAAATGAAGATTATAAATGATATACAAGTCTCATTTAAAAAAAAATATATATCGATATTCAGGGTCGTGTGTGAATGATTAATTTAGTTGTCATCAATGACCATTCAAAAGTACTTGTTGCTGCACATTTTAAAGAAGTTTTATTAATTATTTAAATTTGCAAAGTAAAAGGAAGTTCCATTGAAAATATAAAGCTATAATCATCAATGGCGACCGCTACAAAACCAAAGCACATTTTGATATTCAGATGAAGATTTCAGAATTTGACGCAGCTGATGATGGTCTTTGTCAAGCATGTTGAGGTTGAGAAAAATGGCCAGCATTTCATCTGTATTATAAAACTTTAAAAATAAAGGAACAAAAATAGAAAAATAGTTCAAGGATATTTGTTTCCAAGTATTTAGATTGAGATGGAAATAAAAACTACAGTCATAAAACTACTACATATTTTCAAAGGTGTTAAATAATAAAACAAAGGAGCCAAACTTTATCATCAAAAGGTTTCTCCCCTGAAGTAGCTGGCCGTGTTCATTAAGATAATAGTTCGCTATGTACAAAAAAACACATACCTAAACTAAGTTCATAGACATTTCAACGCACAAAAGAAAACTTTAAAAGTAATTCGACTTATTAGTTTCTATATTCTTTTTGCCGGAACAAAATAAATTAAGTTTAAAAAACAGAGAGAAAAATAATAATATAGAAATGGAGGATTTTCAACCAAAAAATTCGAATAGTTAAAATTTGTGTTCGGGCTAAGATCATTTCTTTTAATTAAAGTCACTTTAGCCAGTTCTGCTGATAAGTTTATTTTATATAACTTTAATGCTTCTTTTCATCCAAACTTGATTGAAAACATGGGTTAGATGAATCCTCTTAAAATGATAAATATAAATGCTTAACGCTTCTATGATAATACCATCAAATCTTATTTCAATTCAATTAGAATCTATATAAAATGCATTTTAAAAGTTAATTTTCCTAAGCAAACAAATATTTCAAAATTTCTTAAACAAATTCTTGAAATTTCAAAATAAGCACCTTTTTGAAATAAGATTTATTGTGATGACGCATTTTCTAACATCAACACAACCTGCACCATTGTTTACAGGGAAAACTTTTACAAATTTCATTAATTATTATATCGCATATAATTTTGCAATCTTTTACGTCACTTAACGAGACAATCCGTTAGCAACGCTTTGGCGATAAGCAATTTAAATAAACAACCCCTTTTGAATGATGGCTGTTTTGTAAAATGTACTACCCCCTTTTTTTTGCAATACTTTGTGTCTTTGAAATTGACAAGCCAAAACCAGCAGACATCAAAGGAACAGCATGAAGAAAATTTGTTATGGCAGTAACTAAACAAAAAAAAAATAAACGTAGCAAAGGATTTACGTCAGCAGTTTTATAAAACATTTCAATTCTAAGTGGGCGACTTGTAGTAGCTCTCTGGTGCATACATTTGGCAGATTGGTTTCATGGATGATGATAATTTATTTCGTCATAACTAATATCTATAAAATGAAAATGTATAATAATTAAGTTTTCTGTATCTTAGACAAGAAGATTTATGGGCCCAGCTATTGAATTGATTTGATTTTATTGATTCAAATAGGTAGGTACACATTGGTCAATATGTATGAACAAAAAGGATAAAGAAATTAACTTAAAGTCATTACAAATCAGAAGCAGTAAGTAGTAAAGTAATTACCACGGCAAATGTGCATAATCAAATCAAAAATAATTTCAAAAGTGAAACACTCTGTAAAGAATTTAAGTTTTAATAACTACTTATTTAATTTGATATCAATGATCTTGTCAAATCACATCTATAAAATCCTTAAGACCAAAATCTTTTTTTTTTCAATCGTAAAATCATAAGCTTACAAGCCATCTATGCCATTATTTCCAAATGTCAAATGTTCATAAATATCAAAAGCTTAAGTAGATATATAAAAACCAATCCAATAACTGCTAATATTCAACCCACACTATGTTATCCTGTGGAGAATAAGATAGAATTGAATGGTAAATCCAGGGGCGTTTGGATGCCATTGTTGAGGATGTCTTCCTGCCAGCCTGCCTGCCTGCCGCATTGCTATTGTCAATGGCGGAAAATAAAGCCAAGACAAAAGCCTGGCGTGCACAAAAGCACACAACCATTGTACCAACTGAAAAAAAAAACGACTGTGTGACTTCAAGATAAATTGCCATAAGTATTTTCTCCATTCTGTTTTCAAACATCTATTGATATCAATTCTCTGCGCCGTTGTCGTCTTCAAAAGATAAACTTAGCGCCAGGACTAAATTAATTTTCAATTTTTCATTATTCGTAATTCTTTTATGCGCCGCATTTTGGAGGGTGTAATTGAATCCCAATCAGAGTTTAATATTGTTGATTCAGGCCCGCCCATTCATTGATTTTGGCCTTTGCTAATGTTTGATTTTATTTTTGTTTTTCTTCTTCCAAATCTTGGCAAACTCTCAATTTTGTGTATTAGTGCTAAAAAGACATGCAATCCAAAAGAGAATAAAAAAAAGAAAAAATAAAAAAATAATAAATCTTCAAACTGGCACAACTGCATTTGGCATTATCGGGCATCAGATCTGACAATGCAGTAACACTGGTGTTGTCGTCGTGTGTTCCGTGTTTGACCAGGTTAGGTTTCTATGCCTCCAATGTATATGTGGCATTATATACTTACATACCCCGGACATAGTGCTTGTGACAGCCTGAGCCAGGCTAAAGCATTCGTGTCGGAGTCATATTTCATCTTTTGAGGTCCTATCAATGCGAAGTAGTGTATAAGCCGTGTCGTGTCATGTGAGTAACCTTTCAATGGAACAAATAGAGAGATAGAGCTTTATCGTCGGTTAATCGAAATCCATGGAGTTGTGTATGTGGCTGCGATTTCTTTTTGACAATTCGACAGTCATGAAAATGTGTAAACATGTTTTCCGGCTTCATTTCCTTATAGGTATTGCATTATTTCGAATGTATGTTTGACAGTTTTGTTTGAAAAAAAATGTTACTGCGAGAAATTTACCGAACTATTAAAGACTTTTTAGAATCGTAAAGAATTTCAGTTTATACTATGAGAAGATTTACCTACATATTTTCTTTTAATAGAAACCAAAATTATTTTCTAGGTACCTAAGAAGACTGAAAATTAGTCAAAATTTTAAAAGTTTTATTATTGTATATTTGGTATTAAGGCCGTGTGTGAATTGCGTTAAATAGTTAACCCCGTGTAAAATTTTTGACGCTATTGAGGTGAATAAAAAAATTTCAGCTGTATGGCTTATTGTTAAATATTTTCCTCTGCCTCTTTTCTGCCATGATACTCCTTTTTAATAAAAAAAAAAAAACAAAACCAAACCATCTGCAAAAAAAATTTAACCTAAATTTAACCAGGTCCAAGAGCCCATTAAATTTTTAACAGCCGAAAATTTTGTATTCACCTCAATAGTGTCAAAAATTTTAACAATTTAATTTTTAACAATTTAACGCAATTCACACACGGCCTTAATCCCAAATATACAAACTTTTAAACGAATATTTATACCCTGAATAAATTGAAATAAACAAATATAACTAATTTTTAAATCTTCTTTAACTATTCTTTCTTGGTTTTTTTTTAGGTTGATCAAAGCAGCTTGATGTGTCCTGAGGATGACGACAAATGTATTACGATAGATACTTAAACATTCGATTGAACATTAAAAGGCCATATCTACAATAGTGCAAGAATAGAACAAAGCGAACATAAACGTGTGAATAAAAATCAGAACATTATTTTTTTTGCAGGGATCTTTAAAAAGACTTTCTTATAAATTAGACATTTAGCAGATACAAATTGCGATGTCTATTGTCAAAGCAGTTTTATTCCCACTGTAAGAGCCAGAGTGGCGAGCGCAAGGATGAACGATCATGTCAAGCGTCAAGTTAGAAACGTTAGAAACGCGAAAAGACCACCTCATAAAACTGCCCAAGATGATCCAATTAGAGAGCTTCCGAACTGAGATATTTATATCACTGGGAATAATGTATTTACGCCTTATTCGTTTCTGGTCGTTCTCCTTTTGTTTGTTTCGTTTTATTTTGTTTTCAGCCTCCAAGATATTATTGGAATGCTACTGCGTCTGCATTCTCCCAACAGCAGCAACGTGTAGAGAAGTTGTTTCCTAACTTAGATTGCCTTAGAGGAGAGTTGCTTCAACCAACAAGCAACTCACGTCAGATGCTGGATACAGCAAGCATCTATCTTAATGGTGCAACATAACTTCCAATCGTGCACATTCCAACTGCAACAGTTCTTCGTCGATGATCTTCGATGGCGGTATCTCTTTGCGACATAAAAAATAGTGTGGGATTGGTCGATGGCCCAAGCGATTAACTACATGCACCACAGCGTAAATACACATAGATACATTTGTATCTTTTTTTATGTTTTTTTTTTTTTATTATATCTTGAAATGGAAGTCACAGCACGTATCTAATTCGTGTATTGACGACGGCAGCTACTTAAAATTCACAACAAACACTTACGTCGATGTGCCTACTCATATACTCAGGGTTTAGAGAGAATTTGTAGAAAAAAAATCTAAGCTCACCATGATTCCGAGCGATAATTGCAGTGGTTGGCGGCTCACAAGCGCGCGCCTTATAATTTTGATTTCTTGATAAAATACCATCGCCTGCTGCCCGCCCCGTTGCTACCGTCCACCACCAGAACGCAGCGCCGCCGCCACTCTGCCCACCCCGCCCCTGTTTTTATTTGCTGCTGAAACGCTAAAAAATTATTGGCAATTAAAATTAAAACTGCGCATTGGCTTCTTGATGATGAAGCTACCTATAGCGCTGACGTTGGGTTGGAGTGATAGTGGCAGCGGCATGCGATTGTGTCAAGTACTTGTTAGTTTTGAATATAAAAAAAATAAACTTGACCATTTGAACAGCTTCACATTGGGACAGAATAGTTGCAAGAATTGAGTTGATGATTGAAAAAAAAAAAAAACAGTTTAATAAGAAAAATCATAAAACCTTACAGTATCTAAGTCAAAATCAGCTGCTAATATTATGTATATTTAACAAAATTTTTATAAAGAAACAATAATATAAATTCATTTTACATTTCAATAATTTTTTGAATTTATTCGAACTTTGCCATATACCGTGCCCACTGTCGATAAAAAAGGTTACAGCAATCTGTTGCAGGTTGCAGCGTACTGTATCGAAATTTAGATTTTTTTTTAATCTAGCGTATTGTGCTGCGTGAGTTGTATGGTAGGTTAGTGAGTGAATTGCAAGTGGGTTGGTTACCATATTTGGGGTGACTTACTATGAGACAGTGCAGTGCGTGCTGTAGAATGGTAGTAAGACCTATGATGATGGTGAGGCGAGAATTGCGTGAGAAGAATGAAATGGATTTTATTAAGCTTCATATTGACGGTGGCGGCAGCATTAAAAAATATTTTATGATGATAGATGTTTGAAAAGATATGAGCAAAAAAGTGTGAAATTTAAAGAATTTTTTGTACAGTGTTAGTTAAGTGCGTGAGCTTGGTTAATGATGAGTTTTATGGAGTAAAAGTGTTATTATTGACAGATGATTTTTCATTCTTCAAATTAACTTTTGAATAAGCAAATAGATACATTTATTACACTGAAAATAATAAATTTCGTAAAATTACGAAAATCGTTTCATACACTACATTTTCGTTGGCCCAACGAAACTTTCTTTGGCTCAACGAAAATATGTAATTTTTCGTAATATGAAAACCTTCATCAATTAATGAAAACGTTTCATACACTTTTTTTCCCTACCCTGGGCCAAAAAATCCAACTTAATGAAAAGATTCATCACTTAACGAAAAATTTCATACTCATTTTAAAGAATAAAAATAAGAATTTTTTCCTTACTTTATCAAAGTTTTAATCAAGTAACGAAAAAATTCATTAACTTATGAAATTCAACATTAACTAACGAAAATCTTCATAAGCTTATGAAAATTCTTCATATACTAATGAAATATTACATTGGCTTATGAAAAAATACATCAGTTAACGAAAAAAATCGTTGCCTTACAAAAAAAAACGTAGACTTGGGTGCATTTCTATTTTAATGATTAAAAATTGAATCTTGCTTTATATAGTTCACATTAGGTTTTTGTTTAAAAATCTATGTAAGTTGAGCTGAATATAAAAAATATTTGCGTATTGACAAGGTGTCTCACGATAAGTCGGACTCATCAGTTGACTTAAGTGAGCTCAACCTTGTCGAAACGCCAATTTTTGGTTTGGACTATTAAATCAATGATTTAACAGGTCCAATAAAATGTTTATAAAAAGAAAAATTAATGAAAAAAATCGTAGGTTAACGAAAAACTTCGTAATTCTACGAAAAGAATGTAAAAATAATCTACTAAAAAAATAATTAATACAACGAAAAGTTTCGTTAGCTAACGAATATTTTTTCGTAATTTAATTAAAATATTCATAAAATTTACGAAAAACTTCGTTAGCTTACGAAAGTTTTAATTAAATTTTACGTTAATTGATGAAAAAATTTCGTAAAGTGATGTAAAAATTCATTAATTCTCGATCAAAAATTTTTATGAAAAATTTCATTAAAATACGAAAGTTTTCGTTAATTGATGAAGTTCTTCATTAACGTATGAAAGCCATTTCGTTGAGCCAATTAAATTTTTCATCGGCTGAAAATTAATTAAATTTTCGTTGGCTCAACGAATTTTTTCGTTGTATTTACGTAAGGATTTGGTTCAGTGTATTATGAAATACATTTGAGTTATCCGTTCTAAAACTTGTTGTGCACAGAAATTGAAATCAGAAACTGCTTTCAGATCGATGACCGCGTGAAAGACTATAAATAGCTTCAATAAGCTCGACTTAATTCTATCTACTCAACCTTAACTGTAATTTTATTTCAGAGCATTATATTAACAAGGTTTATTTTATTTTTAAATTTAGGCTATTGATTATGTCGAAAAAAACAGGGTAATAAGGAACTAAGACGTTCACGGGTTTTTATTGCAGGAATTGTTCAATGGGTTATACAAGAACATAAAACCTCGGAGTGCTATTAAATGAGAGGGTGGAAACTGAAGATAGGGGTGTAAAAGCCCCCTTTTTGGTTTTTCCAATACATCTCATAAACCGAGCAAAATTTTAATATATTGCTCTCAAAACTTTTTGTAGAGAATTGAATTTCCTATTAGAATAATGTTTTTTAAAAATTGAAAAAAAAAAAAATTCCATACCAAAATAGTCGAAACAATCATAAAAAAAATATCAAAAAAATCGATTTTTTGAGTTTTTTTGCTTTTTTAGTTGTACATTTTATTTGGGTTGAGATAGACATAAACATTGCTCCAAAGAAAAACAGGAGATCAAATTTCCTTTAAATTGCTGTACTCACAAAATTTTTTCATTGAAAATTAACCGAAGTATAGCCATTTTAATCTATCTTTTTTTCGCATTTTTAGTTTTACTCAAGTAAAAGAGAAACATTTGAGTGGAAAGTACGATAACTTAAGCACCAAGAACTGATAATGAGATTTTGTAGACGGGTAATATACAATTATTGTTTACTATGGGAGGGGGGTCTATGTCCCCCCGTTTTGGCGGGAGGGGCAATTTTCTAAAAAAAATACTTAAAATAAAAAAAAATATTAAAAAACAACGGCAACACTTACAGTTTTGATTGATACTTTTTTCAAAAGCTAGAATTATAAACTTAAAATTAATTTTAAAATTAAGTTATTTTAATCAATTGTTTTTGAAATAAACCAGTGATTCCGATAAAGAAAGTATTTTGTCTATTTTTGAATTTTCTCAAAAAGTAGAAGGCATAGGAACATTATGATTTTCATGATTTGATAAGAAATCAATTAAGGCAGTTTGCTTTGTCGATCAATTTCGTATTGAATTCCACAATCTTTGTGAAAATTGTACTCAATGTGCTTTTTAAACTTTTTTTTCACAAGTTGTGACTTTGAAATCAAGTATTTCAAAAACAATTGATTAAAATAACTTCATTTTAAAACTAATATTAAGTTTATAATTCTAGCTTTTGAAAAAAGTATCAATCAAAACTGTAAGTGTTGCCGTTGTTTTTTAATAATTTTTTTTTATTTTAAGTATTTTTTTTAGAAAATTGCCCCTCCCGCCAAAACGGGGGGACATAGACCCCCCCTCCCATAGTAAACAATGATTGTATTTAACCCGTCTACAAAATCTCATTATCAGTTCTTGGTGCTTAAGTAATCGTACTTTCCCCTCAAATGTTTCTGTTTTACTGAGTAAAACTAAAAATGCGAAAAAAAAGATAGATTAAAATGGCCATACTTCGGTCAATTTTCAATGAAAAAATCTAGTG
Source organism: Episyrphus balteatus (assembly GCF_945859705.1). Lineage (NCBI taxonomy): Eukaryota > Metazoa > Arthropoda > Insecta > Diptera > Syrphidae > Episyrphus > Episyrphus balteatus. The sequence continues at coordinate 64,937,111 of NC_079135.1, forward strand.
AGTACAGCATTTTGAAGGAAATTTAATCTTGTTTTTTTCTTTGGAGCAATGTTTATGTCTATCTCAACCCAAAAAAATGTACAACTAAAAAAGCAAAAAAACTCAAAAAATCGATTTTTTTGATATTTTTTATGATTGTTTCGACTATTTTGGTATGGAAATTTTTTTTTCAATTTTTAAAAAACATATAATGTTTTATAGGAAATTCAATTCTCTACTAAAAGTTTTGAGAGCAATATGTTAAAATTTTGCTCGGTTTACGAGATATATTGAAAAAACCAAAAAGGGGGCTTTTACACCCCTATCTTCAGTTTCCACCCTCTCATTTAATAGCACTCCGCGGTTTTATCTTCTCTTGTAACCCATTGAACGATTCCTGCAATAAAAACCCGTGAACGTCTTAGTTCCTTTCTAAATGACATAATCAATAGCCTAATTAGAGAAACTGATAAAACGATTCACAATTTTTTTAAGATTTCTTATTACTCACAAAGATTGTTTGAGTAGTCGGAAATAGATTCTGACAAATTTTCAACAAAATCTTATGAAGCGATTGCACATTTTTTTCCATAAAACAACAACGACATTTTCCGGTATGCGTATATTTTTTTTTTTTTTCTAGAAATCCTGTGCAGGTTTGTTAGAATTATTTTATTAAAAATTTAAATCAAAAACGTTAGACCCATTTATTTTTTTAATAGACACGATTTAAAAATTTAATACTTTTGGACTTGTTCAAAACAAAAGTTTTAATCCTTCTAAGAAATATTTTTGCAATCATATTAGTCTAAATCATAATGGCGGAAGCATAATAACATATTATGTGGTCCGATAAATAATTATTATCTATATTACTTTATTTCAAGAAATCTCACATAAGAAACTTAAACATTTGATATCATTTCAAAATGTACTAAAAATGAAAAATGAAAATACCACATCCAACAACAACTGCAACAACAAACTTATGTGTGAAGCTCTCTTAAATAATTTAAGCCGAAAATATTAACAAACAAAAAAATCCAAGTTCAAAAGATTAACATCAAAATATTTGCACCACGTTTTGTTTTATATTGCTTTTGCTGCAGCATTTTTTTTTGCTACCCTAATATTTGCGGTAGAAAATGCAATTCACCCTTTTCAACTTTTATGAACAATCTTTTTCACAAGAGTGCTAGATGTATTAGTTAAATAAAAAACGAAAAGAAAAAATGGAGTACAAAAATTTATATAGAAAAAAATAAAAAAATATTTCACACACATGCTGGTCAACAAAAATGAACAATTTTTCACCCACAAAAAGTCGGTGGTGGTGAAGTGCCGTTTAATTTATATTTTCCGGTGTAAAGTGCAGATACGAGGGAAACCAGCTTTTTCCTCTTTGATGCGAATATTTATATGATGTGTAAACTGTAAAATTTCGTTGTATAGTTTCCTTTTTTTTTATTTTATTTTTATTTTGGTAAATTCATGAGGATATGGTCCAAAGGGCAGGTTTTGTGGTTTTATTTTCTTTATGAAAATGTAATCCACTTTTCTATAGTGTGTGATGGTGACCAACGAAGTGCGAATGTGCTTAAAGCTGTTGTTTGTATGCACATAAAATGGCAAAAGGTGAAAGGAATTGTGAAAGAATACAACCTACTTTTACAGGGTGATTCAATTTTGTTTTATTGAAGTTATTCACAGGAATATTGTTTATGCCAAAAATATAAAGGATCTCAAGGAGACGTTAGTGTTTTTGGACTATTCGTTGTTTTCTTAGTTATTTAGGTATATTAATAAATTAAAAATTCGTGGAACAACGACACCCCACGAAAGAACCAGCCGTAGAGACTTACAACTCTTTCTTTCTCTCAACTTTTATTTACTGGTCAACAATTTCAATTCTTTTTTTTTATTTTTCAGAAAGATTCATATCAAACTGTATGGATTTAGGTTCAGTTAGCTCAAAAATCATATTGTTTTTTTTCTACAAGCTCTAGTTTTCGAAATATTTAATTTTTCATATTTGGGGGAATATTCATACTAATTTTTGAGTTTCTTTTATTTTGGGCGTTTATTAAAATCTTCCAGAAAAATTTGCATCAACCTACCTGTTTTAAACAGTTTGGGGGTAATTTCGTACTTATATTAAAGTTCTGCTTATTTTAACAGTTTGTTTACTTTTCCCAGAAAATTTTATATCGAACCTAATGCATTTGGGTTCACTAAGCCTAAATATTACAAAAGCTCCTTTCTAAGAGCTCTAATTTTTTTTTTGGATATTTTCATTTTTCACGATTTGGAGTTTCATTTGCTAAGAGAATTAAAAATCAAAAGAGTCCATACAAATATTGTAATACCTAGGGGTTTTCGGGGGAAGTGTAAATTACCAGTTCCACAATAATTATTGGATATTTCGAAATTTCAACTAATTTTATTAAACTCAAAATTCAAAAGATTTCATACAAATCTATAGTGTGTATTATGTATTTCTTTGGAGAATGATATGAAAGCGTTTTTCAACTCAAATTTCGTCGTGAAGAAAGCGATATGCAATATAAATACGTTTTTGTTAATAAAAGCAATAATATCCTGTAAAATGCCAGGGTTTGGAACTTAAAAACAGCAGTGTTCAAAGGATGCATAAAACATATTCAAAGCTTCATCCTCTAAAAATTAATTTCTATATAGTATATGATTTAAATTAATTGTTACACTATAATTTAAGGCGTAAAAGAGTACTGAGTAAAGTTATACAATATGGGCGACGGTAATAATACATGTCGATAGGTAGAGCTTTGCTTCTGAAAAAAAAAAAAAATGTAGGTACACTGAACCAAATCCTTACGTAAATACAACGAAAAAATTCGTTGAGCCAACGAAAATTTAATTAATTTTCAGCCGATGAAAAATTTAATTGGCTTAACGAAATGGCTTTCATACGTTAATGAAGAACTTCATCAATCAACGAAAACTGTAGTATTTTAATGAAATTTTTCATAAAAATTTTTGATCGAGAGTTAATGAATTTTTACATCACTTTACGAAATTTTTCATCGATTAACGTAAAATTTTATTAACCACGGTGATATTTTTCGTTAGTCAATGTATTTTTTGATTAATTTATGAAAGAACTTTCGTTAGCTAACGAATTTTTTCGTAAATTAAATAAACATTTTAATTAAATTACGAAAAAATATTTGTTAGCTAACGAAACTTTTCGTTGTATTAATTGTATTTTTTTATTGGACTTGTTAAATTATTAATTTAATTAAAATTAAAATTGGCGTTTCGACCCGGTGGAGCTCACTTAAGTCAACTAATGAGTCCGACTTCTCGTGAGACACCTTGTCAATACGCAAATATTTTTTATATTCAGCTCAACTTACATAGATTTTGAAACAAAAACCTAATGTGAACTATATAAAGCAAGATTCAATTTTTAATCATTAAAACAGAAATGCACCCAAGTCTACGTTTTTTTTTTGTAAGGCAACGATTTTTTTCGTTAACTGATGTATTTTTTCATAAGCCAATGTAATATTTCATTAGTATATGAAGAATTTACATAAGCTTATGAAGATTTTCGTTAGTTAATGTTGAATTTCATAAGTTAATGAATTTTTTCGTTACTTAATTAAAACTTTAATAAAGTAAGGACAAAATTCTTATTTTTATTCTTTAAAATGAGTATGAAATTTTTCGTTAATTGATGAATCTTTTCATTGAATTGGATTTTTTGGCACTAAAAAGGGAGAAAAAGTGTATGAAACGTTTTCATTAATTGATGAAGGTTTTCATATTACGAAAAATTACATATTTTCGTTGAGCCAACGAAAGTTTCGTTGGGCCAACGAAAATGTAGTGTATGAAACGATTTTCGTAATTTTACGAAATTTATTATTTTCAGTGTACATGTATAGAATTTGATTTAGCTAAAATAATTAAATTCCTTGACATCAGGTTAAAAGGCTTTTTTTTTAACATGCACATGAGTGTAGGTAGTGCAATAGGTTAGACCTTTATATCTGTGTATAAAATTTTCGTTTAAGTATACGAAATCAGTAGACAAAAATGTGTTGTGATGTGTAGTTAGAATTTTGGCAAAATAATACTTAATAAATATCAATTTAAATAGCCGAAAAGTGTCATTGGCAAATCATACAAATTTTGAAAAAAGAAATCCAAACTAATCAGCTATAACAGAAAGTAATCATCCCCTTCAAGGCCATGGTAGCAGTTTAGCTAAGGTCCAATTAGCTTTGTAATTTTTTCCGAAAAACCATAACATTCAAACGATTTCTCTACTCAAGCAATAAAAAAAAAAACAAATTCTATTTCAGTCTGGATCTCAGGGTCACCTTTGAAGCTTATGAGCCCAGTTTCAAAAGGGCTACAATTTCGCTAGGGTGAACAGGATTAGTGAATTTTTTTTATTGATGTTCTTAGGGGAACAAACTTTTTATGTTTTTAATAAAATTTCTTTGCATGGAATTAAACACTTAAGTAAATCCTTTAAAACATTAAATAAATAAGATTTTTTTGTATAAAATTTCATGTTTGCCCTCAAACATCGTTTAAAAAAAAAATCAAAATAGGCAAAAACAAAGTAACCGAAAATGAAGAAAATTTGGTCCACAAACAAATTAATGCTCAATTGCTTTATTTTACATACTTTCAAGCTTGCAGTTTTAATAAATAATTTATTGGCAGCAGAATAACCCAAAGGTGTGTTACATCCTTTTATTCCATAGAGCGAATTGATAACTTAAATAAAGAGAGTATACATCATGAGTGCGGCCCTGCTTTTCTATGTTTTCACTTCAATTTTGGCGATATGCGGCTCGACACGCCGCGCGATCCCTAGGTGAACTGAGAACATGCAAAAAAACATACACTTCAAATACGATTCAGCTGCTGCTTACTGCACCACCAAAGTAGACATGCAACAAGCACCATCAAGACTCTCAGCACTACGTCGCTGCTAGCCTCTGCACATCGTCGTCGTCGTGACCATAAAATTCAAAAGTATCTTGTTAAATTTGAAACCAAAATCAGATGAAGCTGCATCAACCAACCGTTACTTCACCGACAGAGTCATTGCATTTCATTTTCATTGGATGCTGGAATATAGAGATGGCTGGTTTAGCTCATGCCTGATGGTTGTTAAAGCTACACGGTTGTTCGTTCGAATACTTCGCCTTTCGCTTCACTTTGCAGTTGGACGTGCCACCCCTGTGCTGCGCTGTGCTGTGATCATCATGGTCTATTGCATCTCTCTAGCATACTCGTAAAAGATCCTGTTGAAGGCCAAAAAACAACTAGTGTATAATTTGATTTTCTTTGTTGTTGTAAATTTTCACTTTGTGCCTCGTGAAAATTTGCACAGAAATGAGCGGGTCGCGCAAGAAAACTTTCTCCTTTCACTGCTGTGTTGCACAAACTACTTAAAATTAACTATCTTGACAGCACAACTCGCGGAATATATGTCGGTACGTGCGATAAGATGAACTCAATTGAAGTAAAGCGCAAATGCGGGTAAGTTTTATGCGCTTTGCGGGCGCAGCTTATTTATCCCCCCCCCCCTCCGTGTTATAAGCCTTCTATATTAAATGGTATTTTTGTGTGGAAGTGACAGTGATAGTTACATAAAATATACAAAACAAGCAGTAACACTAACCAAAATTATTGCTTTCGTTATTTGTGAGAATTTGTACATATATTGTCGTCGGATAAAAAGACTATTTATTTTAGGAAGCCGTTAATATGGAAGTTCTAAACTTGTTCATTATGCTTTTGCAAGGAGCGATGATACTTTAATATGGTTCTATTTTTCTTTATTTTTAAATAAAGGAAATCTTTAAATATATTTTACCAAATTTGTTTGTTCGTTTGAACTTTGGGGATATTGAGCTTTGTTTTAGAAAAGCTTTTTTCTTCTGTTTTTAAATATTCAATGTTTCCGGAAGTAAGACAAAAAACTCTATGAATTTTTTTTCTCAAAAAGTGCTAATTTTTGTGAATTTTTGAAGAATCTATTGGCCGGATGCCTTTAGTCTTACAAAAAATTAAAATTAATATGTTCCTTTGATGTAATTCACAAACAGAATAAAAAGAAACAATTTTCTTTAATTTTTACAATAATTTCTCGTGGTACCCGTGCGAAATTTTGCAAAACAACTTCGTGTTAAACAAAATATACATATATACTATATATATTATATAGGTAGTATAATCGCCTAGAAACAATTACATCAGCACTTTCTACTTTTATATGAGTCTGAATACAATTGACTGAACTAGATTGCCTGGGTGACTGTGGCGTATGCGTAGCTTTTTTGTACTGTGCATTTTTAATACAAATTGTTCTATTTTTGAAACTATCACAAACAAACTATCGTGCAATGGTCAAAATGATATGCTTCAAGTAAGGACAAGTTT